>NC_056735.1:1078866734-1079084234 GCF_019279795.1 Protopterus annectens
CTTCTGTTCCCTCCATTTCGGGTACCTATTCTGCTACTACATTGTCCCATATGTGCAGGCCATACATATCTTGTTTATGTACATAACATTAGGCCATCCCTCCATCATGCATGCTATGCCTGTGATACTGTCTATGATTTCTGAATATATCCATCATGACAGCTTTGCATTACACATAATTGACATAGTCACCCCTACTGCGTGGGATACGTGCACGTTGTGCGCACATTCCGTATGACATCGACGGTATATGCACATGCACATGTGTGCTGTGACACTATACATACATGGCCTATCCCCTGCTGTGGGGCTTCATTGTTCGATATCCACTGACAGCATCGGCGTGGGTGGTGGCATTGTTCTGTGTTTGGAATCCCTATGGCGGACCTTGGGTTATCACGTCTGTGTACATGTTGTCCCACTGCTGTGCACACATTGTCCGCAGTCGTTGGTATGCTCCGTGGCTTAGCATTACATGACCACCTTTCACCACTCTCTGCCTAATGGACAGGTATCTTTACTTACACACATCGTTCACATACAGTGCAGATTAGTCATACGTATCATGCATTACACATCAGTACATCTCGTGGGTTCGACATACCTTTCCGGCCTTCGCTTCTGTATTCCTCAATATCTTCCTCTCAGTATTGTCTTTCGATAGCGTTTGTGTTCGTTGTGAACATACGGTTTGAATATCCAGGGAGTCTTCCTTTTATTCGTCGTCACCTGAGGCATGTGGGTTCATCACGCCAATAGCTATTCCTCGGTGTGTACTTATGCGCATATCACTGGTGATCCTCCTCCATTCGTACGTTACCCGGGAAACTAGGCCATGGTTCATTCCTCGTGTGGCCGTTAGTTATTTGCACTACCTTCGTGGGGATGGTATGTATTGTATAATGTTTGTGTGACTGCATACGCTATGTGTGGTGTCAGGTACATTATGCTGTGGTGTTAGCCGTGGATTGTGTGTGTTGGGTATGGTATTCTGTTTGACATGTGGGTGTCCGTGTCCTGGCGGCGTCTGTCGATGGCATTGTGCATTTAGATGTGTAACATAGCTGTTATATTCCTGTACACAACGGATGCAAGGATGCGTCAGCTGCTGCTAGTGTTTCCCACGCGGCTTGTTGCGGGTATGCCGCTGTCATTGACTGCCTGTATGTTTTTACGGTTTTAGCTGTTATCCCTTTGATATGTGCGATGGGGTATATCTGCGGATGTGGGTGAGTGCGGGTGTGGGTCTTGCATTTATACATACCAGATATGCTTGTGTGTGTGCTCCATCCCTGCTTGGGGAGCTGCAGGTTACCTGTCTGTTGTTCTGGGAATGTTTGTTTTGTTGATGTCGTGTGGAGTCGGTATCGCCTGCATGTGTGCTTCCTGCACGTATTCCTCCTTCACATCGGTTATATATCTGCGGATGTTCGTCCGTGCCTACTATCCATTGGCATTTTGTCACTGATAGTTACGGTGATTGTGGTCCTATACTTGGGACGGCCTGTATGCTACCGGTAGCCTCCTATTCATGTGCCGCTTGCTTACTTAACGGTCGTGGAACACACAGCGGTATTTACGGGACCGTAAGTGTTCACGATCGGTGCCGGGATAGCACATTCGTATTTTCGCCGTACATGCCTGATGCTGTGTAACGTTGACGACGTCTCGTGTTGAGTCTACCTTATGGCCGCCATACCTACGGTCATGGTTTGTACATGCGTCCTTTGCATCTCCTGTTGGCTATGGCCCTGTGGTACATTCTGGGACATTTCCGCTTTGCATCGTTTTACGTCGCCACGCGCATAGCCACTGAGGAGATGTCAGTACTACTTTGTGGGTACTGCTGTACATACACCTATGGTTCCTGTACTGTATGCCTACGCATGTTATTTCACTCCGCCTGTGACATGTCACCTACATACACATTTTACAGTGGCACACACATTACACACACACAGCGGAACACACGACAACCTCACCTCACACATACACATATTGCCGCCATGGCTCTCAACCTTCTATTTCCAAGATGAGGAACACACACATTAGTAATGTGGAACAGATGGGCATAATGTGGAACACATACTAATGGCATAGTAACAACATCAGCTACGTAGGTCATAGGATGGTTAAAGTATGCTGATTTACTTACAATGAAGAACCTTTAATGAATTACTATGATTCATTTCTATTTACCAGGATGTCATTTAAATACATTCCTAACAATGGATGTTTGACAGACATTTTCAATGTGGAACTTTGAGGAACTGCGAGGAACATGAACTGTTTTACACCCCAAAGGAGGTACGTTCCTGATAATGACGTACACTTCACTGGTATGCTTGCTGCTTTCGCACCGACGGTTGCACACAATACCTACATTGGCCGCATCGCCGGCGGCGGCGTGTATCTCCGCACTCATATCCTATGGATATGACACGCACATATCCCGTTACTGTACCGTGGACTGGTGATCATCCCGACACGCGGATATGTATTGATGCAGGTTGACATTTCCATGGCTGGCGTTACCTGCTCTGCCCACCCTCCCGGATGATCGGGTTGTCGGTCACTATGTTTACTATGTGGAGGTTTCGCGTCTTACTTATCTGTGAACTTGCATCCCTGGGTTCCATATTAACCTGTTGTACTTTATATCTGTGTATGCGTGCATATATTTCTACATGTGTACTGATATCTATTTCCGTATCTGTGTATGCACATAAGTACATATGTGGTCGACTTGCGGCGATAGTGGCAGCATACGGCTACGCCGTGTGCTGTAGAACCGGCGTGCGCTGAGGTGTTGGCGTTCCATGCTCTGCTGGCTATTGGGTGTGCAGTGTTTGGGCGGTGCCTTTGTTGGAGTCACACATAGGTCCGGCCATACGGTACACATTACGGGCGGACATGTTTGTGTGGCGTCCATTTCACTGTGTGTGCAGGTAAGGAGGTGTCAGTCCATGGGGCCTACACTGTCAAAGTATGTGCTATGCGTTCCCTCTTTGCCAGGGCGTAGGCGTATTGGGTACGCCTCCGTCTACCTACTAGGGCTGGCACAGCGTGTTCATGGCACTGAACGCCCTGTGCCTGTGCTTGCCTTGGCAGTTGTGGCGGGCTTGCTGGCCCTGCACCATTATGTCCCTGCAGCAGCTGTTTCCGCAGAATCATATTGTGTAGCATACAACATACTATGAATATGTGGGCACATGTACCTGGAGAGTACTGCAAGGCTCCACCGGATGTATCCAAGCACCGGAACCGTGATTTCAACATCCCAAACACACGCTCTATGATTATTCTGGTTTGTGCGTGTGCCTCATTATGGCGTTCTTGCATGTGTGTGTGTGCATTTCTGATGGGTGTCATCATCCACGGCTCCAGTGCATAGCCAGCATCCCCCACAAGGTGACCTTGTGTGATGTCCCCCCTGGCGAATACCTGATACAGCTGTGAGGCATGCCAGATATGGGAGTCGTGGAAGCTTCCAGGGCTGCCAGCACACACATCCATGATAATGCCCTGCGCATTGCACACGACCTGGCAATTGATGGAGGGGTATCCCTTGCGGTTTATGTAGCGTCTACCCTGCTCCCTGGGCGGTGACTTGATTTCTATGTGCGTACAGTCGATCGCACCCACTACCTCCGGGTATTGTGCCACACGGTGGAAGCGGCGCATATTGCTAGCCAACTCCTCCTGAGATCTGGGGAAGTTTATATACTCATGGGCATGTCGTAACATGGCATCCAGGAACTGGTGTAGTACCCTAGATGCTGATGCCTGTGAGATACCCATTATATCCCCGGTTGGCCTTTGAAAGGTACCTGTAGCCAGTATTCACAAGCTCACACATACCTTTGTGTCCACAGGGATGGGCTCCCCTCTGTTGTCTCTTGTTCTCAGGCGTGGCCGGCACAGCTCCACTATTTGCTGTAACGTGTTCCTGTCCACCCTGTAGTGCTCTACTATCTCCAGGTCTTGCAGCCCCTGGTAGGTCACCCTTGGTCTGAACACTCTCCTTCTCCTGTGAGGCCTATGGTAGTTGTTGGCACCGTCCTCCGCAACTCCGTCTGTCTCTGCCACATACCTATGCATCACGGCCACGGCGGCAGCCACCATGTACATATTAAAAGTTCCCCGTGTGTTTACACCCTACGGTGCGGCGTTTGGGAATCGCGCTGTGTGTTGTGTGCATTCACACTTTATACTGTTGTGCTGTATACCCGGTGATGTCATTGGGTGTGTCTGTGCAGCCGTATCCATGGATTATTTTCGGTGTTTTACGGTTGCAACTGCAACGGTATTGCCTTTAGTGTTACATTACAGTTGCCTGCATTGGCTTAGCTTTGCATCTTACATTACTGCATCCTACAGGCACATGGCATATGATGCATTTTATCTGAAGCCGCAGTTATGCTACCTCTGTACTTGGCTGTGCTATTTCGGTTCTTTGTTCTTTGCATTTCTACTACATCCCCTACTATCTTTGCATTCATATGCCTCCCCTTTCCCGTTATGCAGGAGTCTGCATACAGAGTTGTCGGCTGCCGCCGTTTGCCCTTCCTGGATTGATTGGTGTTGATTGCTCATTACGGCTCCAATTACACTGCTTCCGCATTTCCTCATATTCTCCGCATTACCTTCCTATATCCGTGGTTGTTGGCGGGGAGGCCGTCACATGACTGGGTTGGGGAACATAGTCATCCTCGTGCACATGCATCTGTGCGCGCATTATGTACTCTCAGCGCATCTATTTCCTCACACGTCGGTCCTGCTGCTGTGATGTGCATTGTACAGCCCAGGTTTGCTGGCCTCCAATATGCTTCCTCCTACAGTGGCACACCCCTCTGCGATTGACATGTATCTCGTGTAGGCCACTCCTCGGTGTGGTACCGCTGCACCGTTTGCTCCATCCTTACACCGGCGCCAGCTTTGCGATTCACTATTATCTGCCTCATTTGCATGGCATTGACTACTAATACATGGTTACGGCGCCGAACACTGCCACCACTCCTTGACAACCCTTGCGCTGGGGTTGAGGCTTTCCATACATACTATGGTGTGTGGTGGTTGTACAGCTGATGTGTATTATACAGCTCTTTTAGGACATTGTCATATTATTTCATTGCTTTGCACCTTCTGTACACATATCCGGGGGTTCTGCTGTGGTTTCGACGTACATGACATTTTTTTCATTATTTACAGTTTGTGCATGTTTTCTTTGGACATTCTCGGTGCCTTTCGCCATTGGCATATTGCACCTGTACGATACCTGACTTTGACAGCCTTCCGTTACTTCTCGGTCATGTCTGAGTAAATGTAAACCGTTTTTTTTTTGGTTTACATTACCGTGCCCTTACGCTACGCCTGCGCCACTTCGTGGATCGCTATTTGCCTTCATTTGCATGGTGCAATACCGCACACAGTGTGATTTGCATACCTACGCCGGGGGCGGCACAGGTCCTGCGCACGCCGGTAGTGCACGTGGGATTGCTTCATACCTGAATCGCTCGATGGCCATATTTGGCGTTATAACGCCGACGCTATGCTGGCGCCTGGCGCAAGGTTCATGAATCCCGGGGATACTCTTTCAACTTTATATGGCATATTCCCCTTTACTGGTAACTGATTTATTACCAGTATCCATAGGAAATCCTGACATTCTGCTTGTCTTGGTACACCATCCTTTCCTTAATTTAATGGCTTTAATCACATCATCTGAAAAATCTGACCATGGAATTACATAGTTATATTGTTTCCTCACATTGTTGTATCATATCATTTTATCTTTTTCAATATCATCAGTTTTTATTTTCCATGTTAGTATTTTTTCTTGATAAATTTTAATTTCATTTTCATATTTTTTTTCTGTTTTTTTTTCTTATTCTCATCATCTCCAAATAGTTTAGCCTCAATAATATATTTACTTTGATAAATATCCTCCCTGGGATTCAATAAACTCTGTGTAGACTTCGCACAAAGCCTACATGGAGTTTACGTGTTTGCATTGAGCAGCAGTGCTTAATGAATATTCATGTCATGGCTCATCTTTAAATGCAAGCAAGCAGGGTTTTGTGGCAGCCAGGAAACTGTGTAAAGCAACATGGATAGTGAACTTAGTAACAACATAGCAAACTGGTTTACTGGGATGGCATGGTATGTCACAAGGGCCAGCAGGGTTTTCCATATATTAATGTATGTGTTGCAGGAGCAGGGCATTATATGTTTATTTATTTATTTTACATTTGTTGACCAGGTTTGTCTGACTGAGCTAAGTAGCCCTTGTTCAGCGGAGGCCCAGGGAGAAAAGCCCACATGTTCTACAGATTATAATTTCCAAAAATAAATAAACAATCAACAACTGGTTTACAGAAAATATTCAAAGCAACATATACATAAAAAGCAAGGATTTACTACAGTAAACTAATCATTATGTCTGTATGTCTATTATAGTGCTGAGTACTGTAGAATCCCCATTCCAGTCATTCTGTACAAGTTGTATCAATGATGTGTAAGGGTACATGGACTGTCATTTATAAGAAACAGTCATGGGAAATGTGTTTATTGAATAGGGATTAAATAGGGACACACAAATGAAGTTTAGGGATGAACATCAGGAAGGAGGACAAGTCAAACATTGTAATGTACCACACATGAGGAAATGTAAAGGGAAGACAGTTGCAGCAGAAACACTAATCACATCTCCACATGGAGCAGTATGGACTGCACAGTGACAAATGTATATGATGCGACTGTCACACAAGGTGACATAACAGTGGAGAATGTCTTTGTGATATAAGCATCCAGATACGAACAACAGAGAGGACATGTATCATGGATGTTACATACAGTTGGGGTTGGATGCATACTGTGAAGCTGCGAAAACTGATTTGCCTGAGTAAGCCTGTATTGTCAGCAGAGGCTTCCAACAAGTAGGACACAGATACAGGCTCAAGGCCAACAGTAAAACCATCACAGACAGTCATGGACAATATCAGAATAACACCACCAGTAATACCAATGTCTCTGACACAGCATAGGTGTGTCTGAGTGAGCATAGATGGTTCTGCACTAACACACTTGTACAACTATTAGGACAGATCAGCAATTTCTAAGTGTAATCAAGACACAAACATATGCAGGAGGTGTGAGGAGACACACATGACATTATGATCATTACAGGCTAGTTGACTGATGTGCATGGCAGATATGTATATATATATATATATATATATATATATATATATATATATATATATATATATATATGGCACAATCAACACTGTCATGAATGTAAACCATGCCATCAATGTCATTAAACAGCTATGTGTGTCATAAGTGCATCACTGAAACAGATATCACACATGCATGTGGTATTACACCTTGATGGGGGTTCCATATGCAACAAAACTAATGCATAGGTATGCACAAATAGAAGTGTGACAGCTCACAGCACAAAGGTAGTACACTTCAGTTACACATCATTGGAAGATGTGTACAGAGGGACATGAGGAAGGGTGCATTGTACTGAAGTATTGGTGTGGTAAAGGTTCTGAACTATAAACGTATTATGGTCCATCATGTGGATGTCCTGCACATACTCAGTAGCTGCGTTACATACAAGGGGATACTCACCACTGTGGACACATGCTGGTGGACATTCCAAATGCCATATATCCCAGGCCACAGGCCACATAACAACTGGTCTGTTGATATGGTGTGACATCTGCATCATCCTTGGTTTGTGCATTTATTTGCATAATGAAACAAATCCCCACATTTTTTTTATCTCATGTGCTGTTATGGCTGTGATAGCAGTCTTTGATGTGTGTTGATACTGTCTGTATTATACCAATATCACAGCTGGAATCAATGATTGTCCACAATCGGTAGTCCTCCAGAAAGCTGTTGGGACACAGGATTTTATGTCATTCTTGATATCTGTGATTTCAGTCATGGACAGAAAAGGGACTAGCAGACACCCCTGATGTACACACTTGATCACTGGGCATGAGATATAGGTCACGTCACACATTTCTACATATTTAGATGCCACATATGTCATCCACTCTTCTACCCACTTGGTGATATAGGTGTCAATGGCCACATCTGTCATTGTGGAGTGAATACCTCATTGTGGACTCCCGTCAACTGCCATGGCCTTTTCAAGTTCCACAGGATAATGCTCTTTGAGGGCATCTGACAGATGTAACAGACATAGATGTAGCATCAAAAACTCACACGTCTGTTGTGCACAGCTAGTATATTACTAGTGTCCATTTAGAAAAGGTCCATGATGGCATGTTGGTCTAACTCACAGATGAGGAGAGTCAGGATGTGTCTATACATGCATGCATTGGGTGCTGTCCCCAGCCCACTCAGATGGATGCATGCTAATGTACACACTTATATGAGAACATAGTGCATATGGAGGGTGTGTTGGAGTGTGTATCACACCATGTCAGGTAGGCGTATGTTCTGAGTCATGCTTTAGGTGATCTGTGATGTTGTCACAGCACATTGTTACATACATGCATCACAGCCCATTGTTTCTGTGTGATAGGCTGCATGAGGGTAACAAAGTACATACTGTCTATCTTGATCTATCCTAGGTTTGGACACAATCCCCCTACTCAGTTATCATTGACAAACTCTACCAGCTGGGGATTAACACTTATGTCACTAGATGGTTAACCAATGTCCTCACCAACAGTTCACATACTGTGAAAATTGGTGAATCAACCTCTACCATTGCAGCTGTCACCACTGGCATACCCCAAGGATATGTGCTGGGCCCTATACTGTTTGGAATCTATTTCACAGCTGTGCCAGCTACAAAATGTGACCTGTAGCTTATCAAGTTTGCTGATTCATGCATATTGGTTGCAATCACTGAGTCCAACAATGATGTGACTATAGTACAACAGGGGCTAACACACACAAATGATTGGTGCCAAAGCCACACAGTCTACTAATAAATACAGAATGTGTTAGAATTTGTGCCTAATGCAAAGTTGAACTTCCTGTTAAATACACCATTGACAAAACTCCCTCATATGCTGATACCAGTGGTGCAAGACTTGGGAATGCATGTAGTTAGCAATCTGAACTTCAACAAAGCGTCCACAATGGTATGCAAAGGCTACATCATGCAGTTCAGAAGTTAGATCATTGTGTCCAGATCTGAGGAAGATATAACAGCACTGTACTCAAACCTCATCTGTACACTAACACAGTATAATGCTTCTTTTTGCATGTACCTCACCAGATACCTGCAGCAGCTGGACAAAGCATGGGTGTTTCACACCAGGAAAATATAGGTCCTACAAACCATGCCATGATGTATGTGGATATACTGCAAACCTTGTTACTAAAATCTGTATTGGAAAGGATGAGATAACCTGTGCCTGTACTACAGGATATATCTGACCCTGCCTTGATGTATACACTGCACATGCACAAACCAGCAGAGTCTGTTAAGAGGAAGATGGTAAAAGCAATGTTCCACATATTCTTGTAAAATGCTCTCTCTACTGTGAAACAAGTGTACAAACACATGCACACACCCAGTTGACTGCAGTGAGAATCAACCCCCTACCTATCTAAGGTACATAGACTACAGAACACAGTACTTTATGCAAGTGCCACAGCTCAAGTCTTGCTTGGAGAATCTTAGGCAACACTTTATAGCTGATTACATCAGCAGTGTCTGTTGAGAAGAATTTAACAGTGTCCCACAAGCTCGTGTAAAATGCTCTATGTAATGCCAAGCAACTGCACACATGCACACGGGTCTATATTAGGATGTCGACAAGGCAGAACAGTGAATGCCCTTACGTTGACACATTTTACATGAAATGCCTAAATCTCAAATGGCCAGAACAGCAATTTCTTTCCCAGGGAAAAAAATCGCTGGGCCATTGTCAGGAATTTGTTATTTCCTCCACTGTAGTGCGATCTCAGAGTTGGTATATTTAAGTAGAGGGGGTGAGAGGGGCACAGCCTCACTTTATTTTGTCTGTTGGTTTGTTTGTTTTTTTTTTTTTTTTTTTTTTGGCCCAGCGATTTTTTTTCCCTGGGAAAAAAAATCACTGTTATGGCTGTTTGAGATACTGACATTTTGTGTAACATTTTCAACATTAGGGAATTTGCTGTTTTGCCTTGTTGATTTGGTAATATAGATGCCATGCACACAATTGACTGCAGTGAGAATAGACCCCCTACCTATCCAAGTACACAGACTACAGAATACAGTACTTTTGCAAGGGCAACAGCACAAGGCTGTCATTTGAATGACTGAAGGTCAACTTATAGTGGATAACATCAGCAGTGCATGTGGTAGAGAAGAAGTTAGGAGACTTGCATGAAATGGATCTGTAGGCATGTGCAAGTAATAAAATACTGTCAGTTCATGAGGCTGGAGGAATAAGTGCAGAAGACACATTTTTGCTTTTCTGGCTAGACACACACACACACACACACACACACACACACACACACACACACACACACACACACACACACACTCGACTCACTGAGAACAGCACTCCTACCTATCTAAGTACCCAGACTATAGAATTCAGTACTTCACCCAAGCACCATGGCACAAGTCTGAGTTTTACATGGCAGTAGATTAACTTATAGTGGATGATATCAGCAGTGCATATTGGAAAGAAGTTGGAAGGCCAGCATGAAATGGATGAGTAGTCATGTGTAAGCATCAAAATACTGTCAATTCATGGGATCGGAGCTGTAACTGTAGGATATACACTTCAGCTCTTCTGATAGACACACAGACAGACATACACATACACACACACACACACACACACACACACACACACACACACACACACACACACACACACACACACACACACACACACATGCACACACGCATATACACACACATACACACACACACACACACACACACACACACACACACACACACACACACACACACACACACACACACATGCCAAGTTGACTGCAGTGAGAACAACACCCCTACTTATCTAAGTACACAGACTGCAGAGCACAGTATGTTACGCAAGCACCATGGCACAAGTCTGACTTTTACAAGACTGCAGTTGAACCTATAGTATATGACATCAGTAGGTCATGTAGGAGACAAAATGGTGTGAGACCTGCATAGGCTCATAGCTTCATATATACATAGGAGGCTACTAGCCTAATAGCCCTATTGTGTTTAGAAGCCTGACTGTATAAAAACACAAGTACCCTTATTGAGTATAGTCGAATGGTCATTGTTAGCAGAGTGATTTAGTGAACAGCATCAAATGTCTCTCTCCATGAGGGACATAGATGCCACTCCAGAGGTGACTTTACAATCACCCAACCAGTAGTCAAGGATGTGCTTGAACAGGGTCATTGAGGAGCACTGATTCATATGTGGTGGAAACCTACTGTAGAGGAGTTTGAGTCACTGGGGGGATATATCTCTCTCCCCAACAGGTTCTGTTTATGTCACATGCTAGATTGAGAACCCTGGGGCAGGTTATTCATGTCCCATTTGATTTCCAGATGTGCAGCATTTCCAGTAGCAGAGATACATGTGTGCGGAAATGCAAGCTGCATTGCTAAATCCTGACAGTTAGTATTGATTCTATAAAATACACCTGCTGCTTAACTGACTCTGTGGCAGGATGTGTTAATACATTAATGCAATCCTGTTTTTGGCCCAGATGGTACTGGGTTCAAATGCAAGTGTATCTATTGCTTTAAAATTCTTTTCATTACAAAGTGATAATGCAATGACATGAATTGTTTATATGAGATATGTTGCTGCATTTTGTTTCCGCTCAGTGTTGCAGCACATTGGTAGATGATTCACACCTCCTCACAAACATGGAGCCCAAAAAGTGAAGGGATCCATTTCTTTTTCTTAAACTTATGTGTGGTGTGTATTATTCTATTTTTGACCATATTAAAGGTGTTAAAATGGGGTAGATAGGAAAGTGGTAAAATGGGGAGGCAAGCAAGGGGAAGAACAAAGTCTGACAGTATTGACTATCTGGAATACACCTGCTGCTTAACTGACTCTAAAACAGCACATGTTAATGCAGTTAATGCAGTGATACATTCCTTTTTGAGGCCAAATGGTACTGGATTCAAATACAGCAATATGCAATACTTTTAACTGTTTTTGCATTATGGCTGCTGTACTTTTGTGTGTGATGTGCACCACTGCATAATAATGCATTAAAAGAAAAGAAATGGGGAAGATAGGAGATTGCTGAAATGGGGAGCAAGCAGGAGGAAAAACAAAGGAAAAGCAGGGCAGGAATATATAGGAGGGAGGTAGGAAAGAGCCATAGCTATCCATTTATTTAACATTGTAACGTGTACATATCTGCTAAATATTAACTGAATGTGGACTGTCACCTCCAGGGAGAGGGGTAACCACAACACAATCATGTTGTATAGCCAATTGGACCAAATTAAGTGTGTCCAGAAGACCTATGTGCAAAATGGAAAGTGATATATGGTAAGATTTTTTTTTCTTTTAGTGGGTGAGGTGCCTATTTTTTTTTTTTTTTTTTTTTTTTTGAGAGAGAGAGTTTGATGTTGGGGAAGGAATGTAGGAATGTCTGGGTGAAGTAAGTTGGGTAGGTGAGGATGAAATTGCAAACAGATAAGACAAACAAGGCAAGCGACAGGGATGGTGATGGAAACAAAAGTTTGGGGGACACCATGATTGGGGGTAATGTAGGGACATCATGAACCTATGGTCATCAAGCTGGTGAAAGTGAGAATTGCGTTATCACCCATTGGACTGTCATCACTGTCACCTCACTCTGCTACTGGCTGGCGTGCCTGATATCTGTATCTCCTCCTCCTGGTATTATGCAAAATGAAGGAGAGTAGCCTCTCCAGCCAGTGCAGGCATGCACTAACAGTGCATCACACAACCTTATAGCCATCCCCGGCAATTCAGCTTAGGTGATAAAATCACAACCTCTGCCAGTGTTCCTGGAGGGTATCATTGGACCAGCCTCAGGGGCAGGACTTCCTGAGGGGGTAGGTAGTGCAGGGGCAGCAGAGACAATGTTACCAGGTTGACTCCCAGACATGCTGGACAATGATACTGGAGCTGGTGGGGGGGGGGCAGGTCCCACTGTGCTGTGGAGCATTTAGTGATTTGGTGCACATGGATGGCATGGACACATTTTGACAACACATAATAAATAAAAATAATAAATAAATAAAAAATAAAATAAAAAAAGAGAAGATAAGGGTTGGAGTGAAAGAAAAAGAAAAGAGATAAGATCAGAACGTTAATATGTGACATACAATGCAATGATACAATTAATTGACTCTATCTTAGCTTTAAGTTTTAAGGCAACCAGCTCCTAACAGATAACCTTTACTTTTAAGACTACCAGCTCCTAACAGGTGCACACTACTATACATACTGGAGCAAGTACTCCTTGACATGTACATATATTGCACATATGAGTGTTCTAATTATACAGATTGCAGTTTACAGCACGGCATGTGTGCCACTGGTATAGAGCCTTTACTTTAAACATTTAAATTACACATAATTGAAGAATTAACAGCAGTGTATAGTTGAGAACTGTGGTCTTTGAATCCACAACCTCTAATGTCTAATATTATACTTTTGGTTTGTGCTACAGACTAATGCATGCATACTTGCTTTTACAGTTGAAATATGCACGCTCAATTTGATACAACTCTACAAAATACCACAAAAGCTATGTTTAACTTTTAATGCTAGAATCACACTACTGTTCTGCTGCATACATACTATATGCTTCCCTCATCCTCTCCAGTCTAGCCCCATGGGTTCATACATTGGCCTTGCAATCCCTGGCAGATGTGGAAAAAACAGAACAGAACAGAATACCATTAGGAATACCAGTCTTTCCTATATTCAGATTTTAAGTCTTACAAGTACTCTCTATAGTTGATACCTACACAGGTGTGGGATGTCCGCAGTCCTAAATTTCCAATCCAGTGGTCGAGGGTATCCCTCTTCCTCCTCCAGAGGTCATTGTAGTGAAGCCTACATTGTTCACCAGTGTGGAGGATACAGTTGCACTGGTTTAGCCTGGGCTAAACTTTCCCAAGATTCCAACTTATACTAAGAGCCAGAATAGTCCCCTTGCAAAAGCCTGTCACTGTGGTTCTTAATTAGGATTTCAATAAAAATCTTGGACTCCTGGACACCCCATCTCTGTGCCCTAAACCAGACACCTTCCCCACAAATGTCTGGCATGTCTACCACAAATCTAGAGCAATGGTGAATGATGCTTTCCCACCAATTCCAGTCATTGTGCTTACTGGGAGTGCACACACTGTTTGAAAATGTTGCACTACGCTTACCATTGCGCAAACATAGTGCTCAGCAGTGCAGACCTCCAAGCACTGTATTTGAGTGATAGTAAGCAGAGCACAAAAGTGGAAAGCAAAGCAAATTGAAGATTATTGGGTGTATGTGTGTTAGACAAATGTGAACGCCATGGCAGTCCAGATATCAGAAATATACTTACAGGAATATAGTACATAATATACCCACATTCATACATTTGAGAAAAATGTGATAATTGATAGACAAATGAATACATAACTGATGCCATACTAGTGCCTCAGCCTTCATACATATAATTAATATCAGCTAAACCATATCAAGTGTTATAAGTGAGAGTGACTATAATGGGAAGTGGAACAGGGTAAAGTGTATAGAATATGCTGTATTTGAATGCAGGACCATGTGTATGGCAATTCTACACTTAGATCTGTTGCCACAAGAAGGTTGATAAAACACTTGTCTGTGTTGCAGTTCATTGCTATAAACTGCAATGTCACAACAGTAAAACAAAGGTTGCATACTCTGTACTAGAACCATGGACTATCTGTACTCCAGCCCTACACTTACACCTGCTGCCACAGGACTAGTTACATGACATTCTGTATTCTACTAATCAGTCTTAAGGTCTCACTGTTAAATGCCATTGAGCACTGCTTAGTGGGTTTGCATGATGCCTAATAGTATTAACTGAATGCATCCTGTTTCTGATTTTGACTGTCTGAGTCCTGTCTGGCCAGTTGTCCAGTTTGCACTAAGTGGTGCATCACCCAAACAGTGCCCCCCCCCAAAAAAAAATAAATAAATAAAAAGAAAAAAAAAAGAAAAGATTAAAACAAAGAAAGAGAAAGGTACCTGAAATAAGGAAGATGCATCTATGACAAACACATTAGAAAATGTTAGTACACGAGATATTTCTACATAGGTCTGGATTAGAACTCTCACTCCACTGCACCTTCAGAACACAAGATGGGTGCTTTATCCTTCTTTACCACACAGACAGCTTTGAATTAAAGAACTTAAATCAATTTGCACACAACTAACTGCAACAGCATCTACACTAATGGCAAACCATACAAGCAGTACTTGTACATATACCAGTTTTGGATGCAGTGCACCTAGTGCTCACACAATCACCCATGATTATTGCTTCCAGATATACAACTCTGCCTTACATTTCTGTTTCTTTGCCATTCTTCATTTATCTGAGCAGTAATCTGAGACATGAAGTGTGTAAGCAATTCTATCCATTCTATATCATTGGCCTTAAAATGTGTGAGGATATTAAGTGAAAATAGTATCATATGCAGTTGCCAACAAATAAAGGGTAGGTTGGATGTTAAGGAACACAACCTGTGACTTGTGTGCTCCTTTCTTACATTTTCAACCTTACATTTAACACTATGTATATCTAACCTGACACACCCAGTGTAAGTAAGGCAACCTGCAGTGTTGCTGTATTTTCCTTTTCCCAACTATTAATCATTCAAAGTTGCAATCCATTAAAAACAAACACTGAGGGAATGCTGCCCTATGTTTACATCTCCTACATGTATCCAAGTGTTTGGGATTCAGCAATTCTAATGAATTCATACCTCATTTGCATCTTCACCAAGCTAACAGTCCTGAATCTACACCATATAAAAGGCGACTGTGTAGCTAGGCAAACTGATGGTGAGGATAGTTGTATATGTTTGAAAGACTTCAGGATATATCTGTACAGAGGAGTACTGAACTTCAGAAGGTATCCTTCCATTTTGGCACCTGCATATTGCTGCAGTCAACTGGCATGTATCAGGTGTAGTCTATAACAGAAGAATGCCAAAGGAGCTGAAAAGTAAGGTGTACAAGAAAGGGGTGTGACCAATACTACTGTATAGTACAGAAACCTAGGCAGTAAAGGCGGAACAGTTGAAGAAGCTAGAGGTGATGGAAATGAAGTGCCTGAGAAAGCTGGTAGGATGCACACTGTGGGACAGACGAAGAAATGTGGACATAAAAGCAGAAGCCAAAGTAGCTCCAATTGCAGAAAAGATCAAAGAGAACACTTAACGGTGGTTTGGGCACATGTGTAGAAAAGCAGAAGACAATCAGGTGAGGAAGATTTGGGACAGACAGGAAGAAGGTAAGAGGAAGCGAGGACATCCAGCAAAGAGGTGGATGAATTGTGTGAAAGAAGATCTGTGACAGTCAGGCATGAGTGTTGAAGAAGGCAGAAGTGTGGCACTGAATCGAGAGAGGTGGTGACAGTTAACACGATACCCTGACCCCATGTAGAAAAATGGGAAAAAGAGGACTGATGATGATGATGATGATGATGATGATGATATTGCATATGCTGAAATGTATTAAGAAAAATCTGAAGCAAAGGCTGTTACAGTTTTATCTGTATGCATTAGTGAGAAGTGTACTGATGGCATGGGCATATTTGTCAAGCCATTTCGGAGGTATATATGATAGCCAATACATGAAAATGGAATGCTGTGTGATGAATATGTACAAATATTTCTGGGACAGGTGCTTTGATAGCACTTTTAACATTTCAAATATGGTTTGTTAACAAAATGGGTTATTTGACTGTTGTTTTGGGTGAGGGGAGCAAAGATGAGTTGCTGTTAGGATACAAACAAGGATGGAGTGTTTTTGTCTGGGGAGGAGCAAAGGTGAGTTAGCACAAACAAGGATGGACTGTTGTTTGGGGGGGAGCAAAGCCGAGTTACTTTTATGGCACAAACAAGGATGGACTGTTCTTTTGGGGGGAGCAAAGGTGAGTTACTGTTATGACACAAACAAGGATATGTTGGTGTTGTTACTCTCCTTGTTTGCATCATGCCTGTTGTTAGTATTTCACTTCTCTAGACTATTTTATATTTCTCCAATGGGTAATATTGACTGGCTACCTTTATTGTTTTATCTGGAAACAGCTATTTTGTAGTTATGTGATACTTATGTGTATTATATGTATTATATGATTCTGAAGAAGTTCGTCTTGGCGGACGAAACCCGGGTAAATTCTGTTGGATGTGTTTATTGCATGGCGTTGTGTCGGCTGTACCAGTTTGTATGCTTTTAAGAATAAATTCCATTATTGCTGCAGACTCGTTGGTGAACATTCTTCAGCGTGGAACCTTATTGTAACAGTGAAAACTTTTAATTTTGACAAGGAGGTACGTGCATTGCTGTGGTTTACCCAGACCGTGGAACTTCCTGGTCGTCATTTACCAGTTTGTGCTTTATTTACGTTTTTTTTGGGTACTTATGTGTATTATCCTTCTGTTGTCTTACCTACAAATATGCCACCCAGGCATGTCGAGCCACAGAACCCCCCCCCCCCTTTACCAATGCTGAGAACCAGGTGATTCTCAATGACTTTAGGCAACATGGTGCTTTTCTGCTGAAAAGGGGATGGGGAGATATGGCACATAGGATGCAAATATGGTGACAGATAGTAGATGATGTCAATGGTGTGGGTGGTTACGGCAGGACATACAAGCAGGTGCGCCACAGGTCCACTGACATGATCACAGCTGCAGTGGGCCATGACCAGATGGTTACCAGGGGAGGGCCTGCTGGGGAACCACCACAAACCTGCAATGGAGAGTTCCTGGCCAGTATCAGAGCTCCAGACAGCTGCCAGGAGAGTGCAGTAAAGCATGTCCTGGATGCTGGAGCAATAATTTCCAAGACAGCAAGCACATCTCAGGAGGAGCTTCCAGATAGGCTTTGCTATCTGAACAGGTGTATACTTTTGTATTTTAAAACAGTTGAAATCAATAAGTTAGTTAATTCTGTGTCACATGTCTTCTTTTTGGGGGGTTGGGATTGAAGTTTGCAACAGTTATAAGCATAGGTTACAGTTGTCAGCCATGTCCTTGTTGAAATTTTAGTTAATGGGCATAAAAAGGTATAAATGTATTACCTCCTGTGTTACTGTTAATTGTGATGATGCTGCCCTTACATCTTGCTTAACTTCTTTCTGGACTACAGAGGAGTATCTCACCTGCAGATGGTAAGGCAAACATTTTTATGTCAGTAATACTGAGCAATTTAAAGAAATATTGTAGTGTGTGATGTTGATCTCAGGGCTGTTGTGTGTATTGCTGTACTGTCTCCAATAGTGTTAGCACTGTTAGCATATGTTGCACTGTAGTAGTTCAGGTATTAATTTATTCCTGTGTTTCTTGCTTTTTATCACAGACCATCATGACAGTGGAAGTGTGGGCCCAGTGCCACTTGTCAGTGTTATTAGCAGACTCTGATGATGGTGGTGGTCAAACTGAGGCACAGTTGGAGGGTGCAGAGGTTGAATCTGACACTAAGGTTGACATACAGCCATCTCCTATATTTCCACTGGACACAGCCACTAGGCCTATGCCTACCCAGTGCAGTAAGCCCTCAGATATTGGACAGGTGGAGGGCAAGGACATTAATCATGGAAGTGTGGTTACTATGGCTTCAGTGCCTGATAAGTCTGTCCATAGCCAAAGTGTAAGCAAGGTGCCATGGAGGAGGATTAATAGGGGTGCTTGGAGGTGGCCTGCTGTCCCTCCTCTATCTGGTGCAGGTATCTCTTCCCATGCCACTCTGTGTACATTTAATGCTGTCATGGAGGCACAGGCAGATTCCCATAGATGTTCCAGACAAATGCTCAGAGTTGTGAATGTGTCAGAATCTGACATGAGTGACTACCCCCACTGTGTTGCTGATTCACTGAATCCAATGAATGACACATTGGAATGAGGGGTGTCTGTGATGGACTGAGGGGTGTCTGTCATGGAACGAGCAATGTCTGTGATGGAACATTTGCTGGGAGGGGAACAGCATCCTCATGGGTGTAGGTCAGCCATATCATCTGTTGTCAGCCAATGTGGCCATGCCCAATCACACTCCCATAGTGGTAGTACTTCCACTGCTCTATCAGTGAGTGTGCTGTCCACACCCAGATGTGACAGGCAATGGGGTCATGGTCCTGGGTGTCCCTGTGAAGGGAGCTCATCCATAAGACATTTGTCACATTCAGGTAGCAGCACTGCGTCTGACCGTGGGCATGGACATGCCAGTGCAATTCTTTGCAGAGCCAGTTCTCATGGTCGGGGATGATAACAATGAACTGCTACCTCTCCAATGCATGGCTCACACCTGTGCATCATACCAAGATGTAGAGCCAGTACAGAGCTTGGCTGTGTTCATGCAGATACTCACACACCAATTTTACCTGGTGGATCCATACAGACACACACAACAGTTACTTATTTTGTCTCACTGGCAGTTTGTTGGTTTATCCACATGTCTGCTTTCTCTTTCTTACTCACACACACTCACTAACCTTTTTTGTCAGCCTAGCCTTCCTGCCCGCCCTTCACACACACAACAACCTGCACAAGTGGTGATAACTGTGTTATATCTTAGTTTTGTGTCTTTTGGATTCAGGGATACAAACCTTTATGTCTTATGTTCAGGGTGCATAGCTAACTTAGTGCTTAGTATATCTGCATTTGTGGTGTTGAACTGGTAATTGTACCTTTGACATATATTGGCCTTGGAAAGTTAGACAGTTAATAGCATCAAAATTTCCCAACTTTATAGTGAATGATCTTGTGGCCATGCCCATGTGTTTTAGTACTTAATAAATAAGCACCTATCTAGGCATGTCTAAGGGTCAGCTCCTGGTGTTTTATCCTGTCTAGCTGATGAACCTGGGCATCTTGGGGCAATGCAGCAATTGCCTCATGTACACAGACAACCCTCTCCTCCTACCACCCAACACTACAAACTGTGAGAGATGCACTTATATAGCCAAACTAGAAGCAAAGCACTCTTCACCCAAGAATGGACTAGACCATCAAGAGGAGAAGGTAAACACTTGCACCACACTAGACTCATCACATAGTCCCTCAAAACCTACACCACCCAAACACACACATGGCAACATAAAACACACACCTACTTTCATGGAGGCTCTCAATAAAAATATGCTCAAGCAACAGAGACCTCCAAAGCAGAAATGCAAGCAACCTCCACCCCCCCAACACAACCCAAATGACACATAGCCCACAAATTCAGTGTGCCACTCAACCACAGCCCAAAAGGCATAACAACGTACCCAACACTCTAGTCATAGGTGATTCTATAGTCAGGCACACTGATGTTCCACTCACCAGGCTAAACAAGGAGAAAGTTACTGTCAGCTGCCTGTCAGGTGCCAGGATCTGCCACATAGCGCATGCACTCAGGTCACTCCACAACAAGTACAAATATGACTGTCATTGTCCATGCTGGTGTGAATGACCTGAGAAGTATCTCCCTGGACTACATGAAAAGAGACATGGAGGAGCTCTCTGATCTTGTAGCCCAGGCAGGTATGACCCTAACCCTGAGTAGCATCCTGCCATAACCCAGAATGATACCACAGTACAAGGACAAAATGATCGACTTCAACAATTGGCTAAGCTTCTGGTGTCATTCTAAGGGGATCCAGTATATGTCTGCCTGGGATGACATGATTGACAGACCATGCTGCTTTGCCAGAGATGGCCTCCACCTATCGCCCTTGGGATTCCGCATACTGGCTAAGACTCTTGCCACCCCTATAGTGCCTTTTTTATGCAAGGTTCAAATAACAAATTCATCACTGTAACAGGTACAAGTAAGCAAAATCTGAGGGTAATGCTACTCCTCAATGCTAGAACTCTAAACCTCAAAATGCACTTGAGGCACTCCTTAAAATGGAGAACATCAACATCTATGCAGAGACAGAGACCTGGTTCAAGGCTCCAGAGAGCACCTCTGCATTACCAGGCTAGAATTCATACCACACCTTTCGGCCACCTAACCTGGACCAAAACATTAAAGGTGCAGGCATGTCCATATTCATTAAGGATATCCACACCTCCAGGCTAGTTGCTCAGCATAATGTATCCGAGATTATGCAAGTGCAACTAACTCTGGGCAAGACCACAATCCAGATTGTAACTTGCTACAGATTCCCCACCATGCCCCAGATTTCCCACTCCTCATTTCTTGATACACTGGAAAATATTAGGGTACAACCCAACACCCTAATAATGGGTGATTTCAACTACCCCACCATTAACTGAGAAAACTACTTATGTACCAACTCTTTTCCTCAACATTTTCTGGAATTCATAAATTCCAACGCCTTGGATCAACTTATCCACACCCCCACCAGAGGCAGCAATATCCTAGACCTGGTCATTACCAACATGGGCGACTGGTGTTCCACACCAGAGGTCAATTCCTTGTTGGTCAGATCCGACCACAAGCTAATCACCCTAGACATCCACTCCCCATTAGGGAAACCACCATAAAATATTTCTCCAAAGCCAACTTCACACTTCTTAAGACAGAAGTTGCAAACTTCACGACACCCATGCAGATGGACAATAGAGGTATGACTGCTGAATCCTACACAAATGCATTTTATAAGCACTTACATGAGTGCATGGATCATGCTATCCCTAACAGAACCAAGATGCTATCCTCCAAAAAAAGGATGCCAATTTGGTGGTCCTCTGTCATAAACAAACTCTACAACAGAAGAAAGAAACTGTTGCAAAAAAGAGTAAAATGCCATGATTGGAGGAACTCCCTGGTCAGCCTCAGTAAGAAGCTAAGATCCTTCATAAAATCCTCCATAGCTAGTTATGAAAAAAAAATTACCACTGATTCTAAAGACAACCACAATGCATTCTACAGCTATGTCAAGAATCTCAATGGCAACACTCAGATCTGCTCTGATTTACAGCACAATGGCACTAAATATACAGAAACAACTGATATTGCCAACATCCTGGCAGATGGGTTCAGTGCTAAATTTACCCCCCTCTCACCCCCTAAAGGGCCCATCTCTATACCGGAAGAATGCAAAGTTCTTGTAATCACGGCTGCACAGGTAAAAAACACACTCTCCAAAGCCAAGAACACAGCATCCTTGGGACCTAACAACATCCCAGGCTGCATTCTACATGAACTACAGAATGAACCGGCACCCTACCTAAACACCGTGTTCAATCATAGCCTCACCTCAGGCTTTGTGACCACCGAATGGCGGACAAGGACGGTTATCCCACTCCACAAAGGGGGAGCCACCATGGACCCCGGGAACTACTGCCCCATTAGCCTAATGAGCCTGGTCTGCAAGGCCATGGAACATATCATCATGGAACTTTTAAACATAGACAAAAGATACTGGTGATCTCCAAACTCTGGACCCCACCCAGTTTGAGTTTGTAAAAGGCAGATCATGTCTCCAAAATCTAATAGACTTCTTTGAAGCAGTTACCAAAGCCGTAGACGAGGGTAAGGTGGTTCACACTGCCTATCTAGATCTCGCCAAGGCTTTTGACACCATCCCCCACTCTGGAATTATAGATAAACTCACTAAACTAGGTATAAACCCCTATGTCACAAGATGGGTTGCCACCTGGCTCACTGACAGAACCCACACTGTGAAAGTAGCAGACTCCAAATTCGACTTCAGACCAGTGACAAGTGGAGTACCACAGTGTTCAGTCCTGGGTCCTGTCTTGTTTGGTATCTACTTTTCTGAAGTACAGGCTAACACAGAAGGTCTTTGGTTAAGGAGGTTTGCAGATAACTGCAAACTAGGAGCCATAATTGAAACTCATAATGATGTGAGCATCCTACAAAAGGGCCTCACTAAGACATATGTCTGGTGTCAAAGCCATGGCCTCAAGCTCAATGCTAAAAAGTGCATTGTCATCCCCTTTGGTAAAAACTCTGTACCTGTGGGCTACCACATAGGTAGTAGTCTACTTAACACTGAAGGTGTGATAAGATACCTTGGGACACAGGTGGACAGTAGTTTCTCCTTTGATAATCACATTGCCACAGTAGTCAGGAAATCCTTCTACGTGGTACACCTCATCACAAAAGGTTTCTCATCCAGGAAAAAAATGGTCATTATTCCCCTCTACTTGTCACTCATTAGACCCATTATAGAGTACAATGCCCCTTTTGGTATGTACCTCACAAGACATCTACAACAACTGGAAAGGCTGCAGAAATACCTCACAAAGAGGATTACTGGCTTCAAACAGATGCCCTACACAGACCGTCTCAAAAAACTCCAGCTTTACTCCATTGAATATCGCCTACTCAGAGGTATATCTGCCTAACATACAAAGCTATGTCAAACCTAGAGCTTTTGGACATGCTTCACTTAAAGAAATCCCAATCCCTCCGAGCTACACACTCTAGGGACCTAAACCTTGTCATCACAATAAGCAATAAACAGAACATGCTGGAGGAATAGATTCCTGCCCCAGAGACTTCCCGGACTCTGGAACAAACTACTTATCTATATCAAACAAAGCTCCTCATTAGCACTCTTCAAGAAAAATCTTGATGACTGGATGGGAAATAGGAAATTCACCCCGGGGATCACCTCTGTGGCTCTGCTCGATAGGGGCACAGGAAAATCATTTTCTTGGGTGGCGAAAGCCAGGGTACCTTTTTGTATAGGCTTATATAGGCCCTAGAGCCAATAGCCTAGTACCTACCTATGAACCTATGAACCTATGAGGATTGTGAAGTCAGAAACTGCAATGTGTATCATTACTTTCTAACTTCTGTCTTTAATCATTTTCCAGTACAAATGTATGGCGCTAAACTGAGGGCATGTAGTGATCATTAGTACTTTTGAGAGGTATGACTGCATTAATCTTTGATGCCTGAGGCCTACTTCTTAGTAATGGACACATAAGTCAAATAGGTCTCTGCTATCACATGTTAAGGTAAGATCTGAACAAATCTCCCATCTTGTGCTAGCTTACTGGACCAAGTAATGAAATACAAGGATGTGCCACACAGTCATATTAGTAAACAATACACTCCAGGTTCAGGACTTACTTTGTAAATGCAGCAACTGACACAGTTTTAGTTCAGGGCCGACTCTGTCTAATGAAAGCAGTATGCAGCCAATACATGGGGGAGTTTGCCTGCTATCAATGTTACTATATGTATGTCAGTAGGAGGAAGGTTTTAGGCCCCTAGGTGGTGAGTGAGTGTGCTATTCGTTGTCTCTTAGCAAATTCAAGGGCATACTGAGCACACATACATCTGCCTACAACCCCAGCAGCTGCTGGTTTCCCCGGTGACTCCTCATCTGCTTGTGTCTGTGGTGTGCCCCCTCTCCTTGCTGATCCTGCTGAAGCTGTTTTCTCAGGATTATGTTGTGTAGCATGGCACATACTGTGAATATATTGTACTGCAGGGCTCCCCCAGATGTACCAAGGCACTGGAACTGTGACTTCAGCAGCACAAACACACGGTCTATGATATTTCTTGTTTGACTGTGTGCCTCATTATGGCATTCTTCCGTGGGTGTGCATGCATTTCTGATGGGTGTCATCAGCCATGGTTCCAGTACATAGCCTGCATCCTCCATTAAATGCCCCTGTGAGATATTCCCCCTAGCAAACATCTGGTGCAGTTGGGAGGTGTGCTAGATATGTCAGTCATGGTAACTGCCAGGGTTGCCAGCACACATGTTCAAGATGATTACCTTGGCATTTCACATGACTTGGCAGTTGATAAAATGGTATCCCTTAATGTTAATGTAGAGCCTAGCCTGTTTCCCAGGTGGTGCCTTAATTTCTACATGTGTGCAATCTATAGACATAGTACTTCAGGGTAGTATGCTACATGGAAGTACTCTTACACATTTTTGGCCCTCTCCTCAGAACTATGGGGAAATGTATGTGATAACTATGCTGGAGCATAGCATTCAGGAACTGGTGGAGGATCCTGGATGCTGATGCCTATGACACCCCCAGTATGTCCCTGTTGATCTCTAAAAGATACCTGTAGCTATGATTCTAAGGGCTACACATACCTTTGTCTCCACTGAAATGGGTTCCCCTCAGTTGTCTCAGACTCTGAGATGAGGACGGCTGAGGTCACAGAGTTCCTGGAGTGTGTCCCTATCCACCATGTAGTGCTGCACGATTTCCACATTGTGTAGGTTATAAAAAGTTAAATGGGGCCTGAAAACTCTTCTCCTTCTCAGCCTAGGCCTATTAGCAGCAGTAGCAGCATTGGCTTCAGCCTGTAGCACATACAAATTAATTAAAGCAGCAGCTTCTAACATGTGTCCATGTAGACTCCTTTCCATGTCTGTATTCCAAAACTTTTGGAATCTGCAGGAAAAACCAGCACGGAGTCTGTACAGATGCTTTATATCTTGTTGAATGGCTAAACCATGTTGGATTGGTTAATTAGCATGCAGTTTAGCTTCTTATGCTGTAATTAGCATGCCACAGTGTTTACCTTGCTTGTGCAGTGGTGTGCACCTGTACACAGCACTTAGTGAATCTAAAAGTTTCCACATCCATGTGCACATTGTGCTGCAACATGCACATGGTGAAAAATGATTGGTTAGGCTTTATTGAATACCCCTGCCTTTCTTATTTCCCATTATTGATCACTGCTTATAAACTTGCAACAGAATGCTTTCCATTTTTGTAAACCACAAGAAAATGTCAGATGACCTCTGGACATTTGATTAGAAAAAAATAAATAAATGGGAAAGAAGAGAAAACTATAAATAGATCAATGAGAGAAGATGTCTTAAGAAATCAGCAAAGATGAAAATGAAATGGTGGTTCAGTCTAAAATATAAAAAAAATGTTGGTACAAAATATAAGGTGATTGATTTAGGAATCTAGAAACAGACTTTCATTAATGGGTAAGTAGGAGGTGAGAGCAGCATTCTCAGCAAATATTTCAGTAAGATACAAAAACTGAAATGTAATTATGTAATAACAATTAAAATATTTCTGTAAGTTCATATCATTGACAAAAACAGGGGTATGATGCCACAATTTGCAGCCAAGATAAGAGTAGTTCTGTTAATATATGTAACTGAGTGCACACACACACATACACACACACACACACACACACACACACACACACACACACACACACACACACACACACACACACACACACACACACACAAACTCAGTGACACCCAGACACACACTTAATTAGCAAAGTACCAGTTTCTATATACAACAGAATATAGTTGCCTACAGGCATACATGGTCATACACAAACTCTCAGTGAACACGTATATGAGCTGTATATATATATATATATATATATATATATATATATATATATATATATTTGATAGGAGTTTGATTTTGAACAGTGATTTATGATCAGCTGGTACTCAGCCACCAGGTCTTCAATAAAGAGTAATGCACCCCTTGGAATGGGCACTGGGGAGCATCATAAAGAGAAGTGGTCCAAACACAGCTCTTAGATGCTACTTTATGCAGCTTGAGTTAGGTATCCAAGGGGGGGGGGGGTTATTAATTCTCAAAGTCAAGGGAATTTCTTTACAGAAACAATGGTTTATTATATTGAGAATGAACACCTAAAAGGGAAGCCAAAGAGAAATGTAATGCATCACTCAATAGTCCCATACAATTATAGAGAGGTACTTCTAACCTTAGCCCATGATATTCCTTTTTGTAGACGTATGGGCATAAAACACACAAAATAGGCTTATGCAATTTTTTTTGGCCAGCCATTGCAAAGGATGGGAGTGGGCACTGCAAAACTTGTGATCGCTGTCCAAAGGTAAGCATGGTATGAAATAAAGCCAGGGTATACCCAAGTGATGGACCACCATGTAGACATAGAGATCCAATGAACAAAGAAAAACACAGAGCCATTTATTAAGATAAAGAGATGTTTGGTAAAAATTGCAAACATACAGAGAGTCTGTCGAACTAAAGAAAAGGATAAGTATAACTTTATAAGTACCTTTCACCCCATGCATCATTTCTAGACTGTATCTACAGAAAGCTTGACTTAATTCTAATAAGAAGAGAGACATGAAAAAGCTACACTAAGTTAAAGCAAATGCACTTTTTATAAAAACTGTGGATGTTGTAAATCATGTAGGAAGTAAGATGTATAACGTATGCAATTTGAGGTGTACTGAGTGTGTAATAACTTAAATTTAAAATTAAATCTGCTTCTCAACATTTTTCACACTTGCAGTGCTTCCTGTTTAGAAATGCATTACTTTGTTTACAAATTAACTTGTTGGACTCCACTCTTTCCCAGGAAAAGTATCATTCATATTTTAAGAAAAACTGAAAAATGTGCCTGGGACTCTTAAGCAGCAACAATCTCTGCTAGTTATGACATTTTCTGCCTTACTCTTGTCTGTGTAGGAGGACAGTGTTTCTTACTTCCATGAATGCAGACTACTTCCAACTGCCTTTTGCCTTCTAAGCATAAACATATTGCGACTAATATTCCTTGCAGCTCTCTGATATTAGTTAAGACATGACACTTAATCTTGCAATAGCACACCAGAAACCTAACTCAACTCTTCTAGCAGATAATTTATCACAGTCCATAACATCAACATCATTAGCAGGATGCGTTCCAGTGATTAGTTTTCACAGGCGGAACAGTGTTATTTTTACTAGTAAAAATCTAGCTTTGTCCCGGTCCCCTTCAATAAACACATCACACCGAATGACATTTGATGAACTTTATTTAATAGGTTCATAGATTAGAACACTTGACAAACTTTATTTAAACTTCCATAAACATAACTTGTTAACCAACATTTATTAATTACAACTGAAAAATAGTACAGTTGACTTAATCACAGCGTAAACGTCCAGATAATGTTAATCAGGACAGTGTGCACTCATCCTGACCCAGTAAGCAACGACGATACCTCTACTCACTTACTTTATTTATGAAGCAGCATCATAGTACTCACTTGATTTATCATTTATTGAATTACACATCCAATAAGCAGCGTCCTTACCTCCGATCGCTTATTTTATTTGCCAAGCAGTGTCTAACTGCTTCCTTTCCTTTTCCAGTTCCTTGACATGAACATCCAACACCGGGGGGGGGGGGGACAGAAGAGGGCAAGCCTGTCCCTCTTCTCCACCCACCAGCCTGACGAGGCTGTTCCCCCCTCTCTTATACCAAACGTTTGACAACCAACTGGCTCATTAAAAGGTCTAAAGCCAAGCATCATTCAGTGGACACCCTCCTCTCCAACCAAGCTAGATCTGTGTCAACATCTCACAAACCCTATCAAATAATTATCCAATGTAGACAATTTATTGTTTTATTCTTTTAAATGGCTGAAAGAAAACCCAGATCCCTTACCAATGCAAAATTTACCAGCCATAACCTCATAATGAAGCATACCCTTGAATCTTAAATAGACTCTCATTTAATTACCAGTAAAAACTCCACAATGATTCCCAGTTCATTGTCTGCCACTTGCACCCCCCAAACACTAAACCCACACCATGAAACCACACACAAGAACAACTGCAATATCATGTGTAACATCAGTCCTGTTTAACTTCCCAATGTACCCATTAATATTCAAATTGAAAACCCCCTTTCAATCAATGCTGTAGCAATCCTCATTACCAACTTTGATATAACATTCAATGTCATCCTACTTGTCCTGAAATAAACACCCTCCAAATGACTGCTATCCCATGTCCATGTGTATACCTATCATGTAATCCGCAGAAATCTAGGAAGTCCAATGCACCCCAAAATAAGGACATGTAACTGACATATCATGCCCAGCTGCAACTCCCCTTTCCACCCAACTGATCTACTAATGATTAAATGAAAATCAGCAAACTAACCAACATAAACCACAAAAATTCTGGACAGGTACCAATAGACTCCTACATGCAGGCCACTCGAAGACATCAACCCCATCAGGAATAGCCCATGAGACTCCCAAATAAATTGCTGATGCCTTTAACACCTTCTTTACTGAAGCCATCACTTGCTAACTCATTACCTCCTGTATCCTCCAACCTGTCTTCCTCCTCCACTAACTTACCGCCTTCATTTCAACTACAACCTGTTCCTACATCCCTCATCTGTACCCTTCTTCACAAACTCAAACCATCTACCCCCTCTGCTGACCTATTACCAGCCAAATGTCTGCAAATAGCAGCAAACGTTATAGCCTATCCTATTTCTATCCTAATAAACAGAATCATAACAGAAGGTACTATCCCATCTATTTGGGAAATCTCCCATATAATCCCCCTACACACAGGCGGTAATTCAATAGAACTCTCTAACTTTCGTCTAATTGCCTTACTCTCTCCCTTAGCTAAAATTATGGAAAAATGCATCCACCATCAACTGCTAGACTACCTTCTCCAAAATAGCCTAGTAGCTAACTCTCAGCATAGTTTTAGACTTTTCAATAGCACCACCACTGCCCTCCTATCCTTTTCTGACCACATTAACAAAAACCGTAACAGTAACACTCTTTCCTCCACAATCTTTATTGATCTCTCAAAAGCATTTGACATGGTCATCCATCAGCTACTGTTGAATATACTTAAGTCCCTTTCAATTGATACACCTGCACTACTGTGGTTCAAGTCCTACTTGATAACAGGCAACAGGCAGTGCTTTGGGATAATAGTCTATCTAACCACCTTCCTGTCACCCTTGGTGTACCCCAAGGTTCTATATTGGGCCCTCTTCTATTCTCAATTTTTATCAAGGATCTAAATGTAAACATCCCTCAAGCTACATGCATACAATATGCAGAGGACTCCACATTAATATGCTCCACCACTGGTCCATCTGAACTGCAGTCTCTCAACTAAAATGTCTTTGAATTAGTAGAAAAATGGTTCTTACAGCGCTGTCTCCTCCTTAACCCCAAAAAGACTAAGCTATTGCTCTTTACTCCCACACAAAAGTACACCCCAGTTGACTTCATTATCAAATCTAATAATGGCACTGTCATATCTCCTGACACTACCACCAAACTCTTAGGAGTAACAATAGATCACAACCTTAACTGTGATACTCATATTAACACCACAATAAAATCAGCTAACAGAAAACTAGGCTCCCTCTATAAGATTAAACCCTTCCTTACTCCCATAGCTAGAACTACTATTGCCCACACCCACCTTATCTCAACTCTCCTCTATACCTCTCCTATATACACTAATCTATCTAAAAGCAACATCAACAAACTGGCAACCTCCTACAATAACATTGCCAGATTTGCAACTGGCTCAACTTTTAGAACCCACCACTGCCAAAATCTAAAACAACTTGGTTGGCTGGAGCTGCATAATCTAATTCAATTCCACCAACTTATTATTGCCCATAAGACCCTTTATCATGCAAGCAATACACCAATACTCATGAGTCTAATCACCCCATATAAAAATCTTACAAACCTATGCTCAGCAAATAAACTACTGGTATCTAGACAAAAATCCAACAATAAAGAAGGGAGCTCACTTTTCTCTAACACTGTGGGAAAAATCTGGAACCTACTTCCTGGTGAACTCACATGTCTTTCTTCAACTCCACTATTCAAAAAGAAATTCAAAATATACCTTACAACTCACTGGCTATGTCCATGTACCAACCCAGACTAAGAATCCTCTTCCTGTTATCCTAGGTTCTCACACTAAATACTACTTACTTCATTGCTACTTTTAAGTCCATCACCTTCCTACCCCTCTGTTAACTGATCAGTTAGCTAACTTGAGACTGTATAAAACCCATTCTTCTTAGAAACTATTATAGGTTAGGATGATCGTACCCAGCTAGGACTTTATGAATGTGTCACTGTCGGGTTCCGTTCAGAAACTCGAAATACTGAAATCTCAAATTTCAGTATTTCAAGCCCAAGAAGCTGAATCCACTAATAGCAAAAGTTTAGAAGCGCGAAATTTAAAACCTCGAATACCAGAGGTTTTGAATTTTGCGCTTCTAAAGTTCCGCTATGGTCATGTATTCAGGTAAGTGTGTGTGTGTATGTTAAGGGGTTTGGGTAGGGGCTGTGGTGTGTGTCAGTGTGTTTTGTTGCTGTGATGTGTGTGTGCGAAGAGAAAGTAGCTTGTGTGGTGGTGTTTTGTGTGTGTTTGTATGTAGTGCAACCTCGAAGTGAGAATATTTAAGTAGGGATGCGGAGGGGTGCAGCCCCCCACATGGGGGGTGCAGGGATGCTTACCCCCCTACTTTCATGTAGTACCGTGATTGTGTGTGTGTGTGTGTGTGTGTGTGTGTGTGTGTGTGTGTGTGTGTGTGTGTGTGTGTGTGTGCGTGTAGTAAAATTTCCGGTATTCGAGGTTTTGAATTTCGCGGTTTTTAGTTTTCGTTGTTTTGTAGATTCCACTTCCTGGGCTCAAGATACTGAGAGTTCAGTATTTCGAGCTTCTGAAGTGAATCTGTTACTGCCTTATAAATGAGTCACTGCCTTTTAAATAATGTGTCCCTGCCTTGTAAATAATTATTTGTTCTTCTGTGATGTATATCCAACTTGGATTTTGGAATGTCTCACACTCTTCCAAATATTTTTTTTTTCTTCTATTATTGTTTGGTCTTAAAAAAAAAATGTTTTGTTATCTCTCATGATTACTATGTTACCATGTAAACAGCTGTTTTGTCTTATAAGTGAACTGTATCTGTAGTTGCAACTATCTTTTTTTTTTTTTTTTTTTTTTTATGTGGAGCTTTTCTCCCTGGGCCTCTACTGAAAATGGACATATATCCAGTTAGACTAGCTCGGTCAACAAATGCAAAATAAAATAAATAAAATAAATTAATTTTATGTCAGTTGCATAGTCATCCTAGCATCATTACGCACTACCCTTATACAGCAACTAACATCTGTCATCCAAAACTACCTTATTTAGTGAGTCCAATCCCAAGAAAGATCACACAATTCATTGCCATGTCCCTCCTGGGTAAGGGCAACATGTGCTGCATGTGAAATAAGGAACCTTAACTACCTGAACTTGGCTAAGTCGAAAGCCCCTGAGAGCCATTAGGCTAGTAACTACCCTTGATCCCTGTAACTGGTGTGACTCTCACCCACCAGTGGAAACCCCCAGACTCCCCATAAACAATCCCTCACCCCGCAATACCCTGCTCCCAACATACAGTTTCCTTCCTTGTCCCTACATCACTGCAACTGCACTAAATCTGATGTGTCTTATTGAGTACCAATTAAAATATGAACCAGCTACCATAATGTTCACCACTCCAACAGGCACAACTCAACCCCAGCAGCACCATTACCTTTCAAATCCACTTCTTTAGGCCAGAGTGTTACGCAGTCTGCACGTCCCCTGTCTGGGATGTTATTCCACACCACTGTAGTGACTAGAACCTCTACCACAAGAACCTCCATCACCTTTTGAGCTTGCTACCTTTCGCTCACTGGTCAGAGCCCATGCTACTCTTCCCACCTTTTACATCTAATTTCTCCAGGCCACTGATTGCTGCCATTCTGCACTTCCCAGTCCTGTAAAAGAGAGAAAATGTAAATTCAGTACACACATACCAAAACCTCTGCTTAGAACCCTCCCCTTGAAGCACCATCTCTTTCCTGCCTGTTGAAAGCAATTTACTCAATGAGCTTGCTACCTTTCGCTCACTGGTCAGAGCCCATGCTACTCTTCCCACCTTTTACATCTAATTTCTCCAGGCCACTGATTGCTGCCATTCTGCACTTCCCAGTCCTGTAAAAGAGAGAAAATGTAAATTCAGTACACACATACCAAAACCTCTGCTTAGAACCCTCCCCTTGAAGCACCATCTCTTTTCTGCCTGTTGAAAGCAATTTACTCAATGAGCTTGCTACCTTTCGCTCACTGGTCAGAGCCCATGCTACTCTTCCCACCTTTTACATCTAATTTCTCCAGGCCACTGATTGCTGCCATTCTGCACTTCCCAGTCCTGTAAAAGAGAGAAAATGTAAATTCAGTACACACATACCAAAACCTCTGCTTAGAACCCTCCCCTTGAAGCACCATCTCTTTCCTGCCTGTTGAAAGCAATTTACTCAAGTCTGACTGAAAATAAAACCCATACTTGGCCTGTAACAGTATGTTATCCTGCCTTTATATACTAATGAGTAAAATTACAACTTGATCATAAAATATAGAGGTCTTTTATTAGGATTTACTTCACCTACTGCCTAATATTCTGCTGTATTACATTATCCTGCCTAATCTTAAATAGTCTCTCGCAGATTTTAAAACCTAACAAGTTAACCAAAATGCCAGTAGAAATGGGATTTGTAATGGATGTTAACAATGAAATGACCAAGTGAAATATACTAGGAAATCCAACTTATTGGTGAAGTGCAGATATCTCAATAGGTGTACTCTTGGAAAAATGTATTGCCATGGTCCTAAGTATGGTAGTAGGCCACCATCTTAACACTTGGTCTAACTTAAATATGCTGTCAACTAGGCAAAAGGAACCATTCCAGTACCCACCTAACATTTACCAATGAAACTAAGACCTAGTAATCGATGAGCAATGCATTTAGTGTTCCTACTTGGGTACTTGTGTTTCATACCAGAAAGATTGTTAGATTATGAATTTCTAATATTATTTCTCTCAACGAATGCTTCGCCAACCTGGACTAGATTAATTTTGCCACTGAAACTGTAATCCACCTCCCATGCAAACTTCAGTATGCTACCCCATTCGCATCCTACTTCTGCCTGCACACCACCTCTGAACCTTCCCATGGCATCACCTGTACCAATTGAAATCCATGTTAAATCTCCCCACAAACCAGGGGTTACACAGCCGCCAGCCACCAAATGATGCAGCAGCACACCAGAAAATATTACCAAAGCCAGCCACCACTAGGAAGCTGGGCTATAAGGTTCTGCATTAGCACAACTTGACTGAAGGGTATTAAATCTGAAAGTCAAATGTCTGTCCTTATTTTCTAACTGCAGTCCTTGAGGAATTGCCATTAGTTGCCAGAAATCCACAATGTTATCAACAGCCAAAATCTGAAACAAAATCTAACCAATTCTGTAAATCTGTACAATTAAAATGCCACTGAGAGGAACGTGGCTCCCTACCATCTGTCAGTTGCTTTATGGGCCTGTACAAACAGCCCCTGCTAAATGACTATACTTCTACCCATAAACATCAATGGCCACTCCATTCACCCTACCTACCAAGAACTCATTCAGTCCTGCTAGTGGTTAACACTTCAAGGACAGCCAATCAAATCCATTAACGTTTAACAAACTCCTGCCCCAAGGCTCCCCTCCTTTCACAGCAGTTTTGGCATGATGTCCTTGCCACTATATGCTATATTTTTTTTGCTACAAGTTCAATAGTGTGAAAGCACCCAAACCCTCTCTCCAGGCAACACTCTGACCCAAAAACTCTTCAGCAAGCAAAACTAAGGCTGGAACTACCAAAGCACTGGTACAAAGTAAAATATCCCCATCTATGATGTCGCTTGACACAAAATATCCCTCATCCCCACAGGAATGAAAACTCTTAAGCCTTCAGAAGACAATATCACTGGGAACAAGAACTCTTGTCATGCAATGCAAAGACTCTATTTGTACCTAAAACAATGAGTGCATAATGACAAGTCTACCACTATAATTGGCAAAACAAAGGAAAAAAGCACGCCGAACCAAACCCCTCTCCCCACATACCCATTAGTGCAACTGATGCAACAAATAGCCGCAACCTCAAGACCAAGCCCTGCATCTGAAAGCAAGCATCCAACCATCATGCAAATCCACCTCCAGCAAGGCAAAGCTGCCACTCTTTCCTATGCCAGTCACCTCCACACACACACACACACACACACACACACACACACACACACACACACACACACACACACACACACTATGTTAAGCTATAGCCTCAGCAGCCCTACCCGATATCCCAAGACCAAGCCCTGCATCTGAAAGCAAGCATCCAACCATCATGCAAATCCACCTCCAGCAAGGCAAAGCTGCTACTCTTTCCTATGCCAATCCCTCCACACACACACACACACACACACACACACACACACACACACACACACACACACACACACACACACACACACACACACACACACACACACACACACACACACATATACACACACACACACACACACACACACACACACACACACACACACACACACACATACATACACACACACACACACACACACACACACACACACACACACACACACACACACACACACACTATGTTAAGCTATAGCCTCAGCAGCCCTACCCGATATCCCAGTGCAAGAAGGGCTGCAAAAAAACAAACCATAGTCAGGAACACTTCACAAACATTGTCCCCACCCACTCAAAAGCTAGAGGAACTCATGAAACTAGAAAAGTTCACAGAGCAGGTCCTGCCTTATCATGCTATGCCGAAGGTAGGATGCCTGAACTCCGATATATTTCCTGATTTCCAAACTGTGATCTGACATAATCACCACTTAAATGCACAATAATAAGAGGCACAAATCTGGCTATACTGCAAAACACTGTACAACTGGGGCATACTCCTTTACCTTCCCTGTCTTTACATGAAAAAATTGCACAATTAGTGACAGGGTCCCACTCTGACAATCATTGCCACCACACGCATGCACAGTGGGATGAGGTTGACTGAATAATAGTTATTGCATTAGCATGAATTTTCTAAATGGTATGGCATCCTGAACTCAGGTAATGCATTAGCATGAATTTTCTAAATGGTATGACATCCTAAACTCAACTATCATTCATTATTGTCTAACTGAAGTCTTTAATGATTTGCTATTCATTTGCCAGAAAAACCACAATTTTGTGAACGCATACCAACTATGAAGCAAAATCTGGACACCTTTTAAAATCCACACAGCTGAGAGGTATGGCTCGGATCCAAAGCATGCAACCCCCACAACACCCTCGACACAAACACAGAGCAGCTCTCACTGTAACTGCTTATGCGCGGCAATAGAACCTCACATGAAACTAGAGTTATGGTAGAAGCCATGGTCCTTAAAAGTTTCAGCACTGTCTTGGCCTTGACTCTTTGTTGAGGAAGTAAGCTGTATATCTGTTGTCTGAGATTTTGAATTCTGTCTGCAAGAAGACGTGCCATCATGGAGTCTGTGTCTATTTCTGCGCCTATAAAAGTCACGAATTGAGAGGGTGACAAGGCAGACTTTTCCCAATTTATCATAATTCCTAGCTGGGTGCAGAGCTGGATGGTTGAATCCCTGGCTTGTAGGAGTAGGTGCCTGGTGGTGGTGATCAGGAGCCAGTCCTTTAGGTATGGAAACATTTGGAATCCAAGACATTTCACGTGAGCTGTCACTATCGCCATGCATTTGGTGAACACCTTGGGGGCTGTGGTGAGACCAAAGGGCAGAGCATGAAAATGGTAATGACTGGCTCTCAGCCGGAAGTGTAGATGACTCTTCGATGCTCTGTCCATTTTGATGTGGTAGTATGCATCTTGGAGGTCTCTGGAGCACATCCAATTGTTTTACCCTAACAGAGGGAGTATAGGCTGCAGGGTTACCATTCGGAACTTAGACTTCTTTACTGATTCGTTTAATTTGCTGAGGTCCTAAATGGGCCTCCAGTCACCTGTTTGTTTTGACACTAAAAAGAATCTGGAGTAAGTTCTGAATCTTATCTGGTCTGCGGGGATGGTTTGAATGACTCTCTTTGAAAGCAACGTTGGAACTTCTATGGTTGCTTGATCCCTGTGATTGGGTGGAACATCTGGGATCTTCTTGGGGGTGTGAGGAGGAAGAAAGAAGGGTATGGAGTATCCTCTGGTGATTATTTTTTATACCCACTTGTCTTGGATGATGTTGAGCCAGGCTTCTGGATACAAAGATAAGCAATCCCCGACTGGCTCCAGAGAAGTGGAACCGGGCCCCACTTCAGGAGCACTGAAAGGGACGACCATGAAAGGAATCATGGCCACCCTGGTATTGCAGACCCCCCCCTGCCTCTAGTGCAATGTCTACCATTAGCTCCTCCTCCTCTGTCTCTGAAGGAGGAATCACACTGTGTGTCCAGGAAAACTCTCTCGGATTTCTTGAACCACATTTTCCCGCCTCTCTGACCCTTGGGGTATGGCCTAGAAGGGACAGTAAAACGTACTCCCATGGCAGAGAGAGTTTTTTTTTCCTGTTTGCACCTGGTGAGTGTATCTTTTACCTTTGGTCCAAACAAAGAGGAACCATCGAAGGGGCATTGGTAAATGTAGATTTGAAGGGCTCCACAAAATTACATAAGTGCATCCAGGAGTGTCTCCTAAGGGAAACTCCTGAACCAGCTGCCCCACTCACTCCATCTGCTGCGTAGGATATCAGCCTCATGAAGGAGTTAACAATGGAGTTTAAGGTGGACAACTGAGCAGTAACTTTCTCTGGGACTCCTTCAGTTGATGTACCTTGGAGAGTATCTCCTAGTTCCTTTAGGAGATCGCTCAGAAGCCTAGTAAAATGTGTGAGGTAATTCAGCGAATTGAGAGTAAAAGCCACTGAAGAGAAGATACACTTCCCATATCTATCCATCATGTGAGACTCCTTGTTCGGTGGATGGACAGATGTAGAAGTCTGCTAGTTCCTTCTTTGTGACTGCCGCTACCACCATGGCATCTACAGGCACACCTTTGGTCAAGAACTCTTTCTCTTTGGGAGCTAAGAGAAATTTGTTGGGTCTTCTGGGGACTGGTTCTACGGCATCAGGAGCTTTCCACACCTTTCAACTAACTAGGTCCAGGAGCTCATCAAAAGGTGGAGACACCCAAGAGGCTGAAAGTTGAGACCCGAAAGCCTTCAGGTACACTGACTCCTCATTAGAAGGGGTGACAGTGGACTAGCCACCTCTCTGCTTCAAGATCGCTAAGATATCTACAAAAGAGATATCATCAGAGGATGACCTAGGGGACCCTTCTGACTCCTCGAGTTCAGTGTCCAAGGTGATGGACTCATCTGGGGAGTCTACATGCTTCCTTTTGCATATCCTCTTCCGAGGGGGCTCCTCAGAAGGGTATTCTGGAGAGGTCTCAGAAGACTGGGGACCACCCAACGGGGGCTCCTGAGGCTGTAGATCTCTGCTGCTGAGAGAGAGAGAGAGAGATGGTGCTAAGGCAGAGGTCAGTGCTTGAAGGGGAAGAGTATCGGTACCCTTGTGCGGAGCTGATGACCTAGACAGCACGCTCCTCATCATCTTGAATGCAGATCTCTCTGGCTCCGAGGACAGCCCTGGTTCCGAGGAAACAGAAGTAACCCTCGGCTCTAAAGTGATCAGCTCTGAGAAGGATGTAGGGTCCAAGCTAAACCTAGCCAATGCACCGAGAGGTAGGCTCAGCACCGAGGAAGTTCAGGTCCAAGCATCCCTGTCGGGGCCGACTAGTAAGCTTCTGCTCCTAGACACCAAGGATGATGCCGAAGGTGTCGGAGTGGAACTCGGTTCTGAGACAGACACAAGGGGTGCTGGAACCGAGGGTTCCACAACAAGTGGCACTGAAATTGCTGGCTCTGAAGGACCAACATGGCTCAGAGGAGGAACAGCAACAGGGAGAATGGACTTAGATGGCTCTGGAACTGACTGGGTCAGAGCCAGCAACAATTTTGGTAAAGCAGATGACTTCAAAAGTGTAAGCACTACTCTCTCTACATCCTCTACCAAAAGACTCTTGGAGGATCTAGATGACATGGTAGGCGACCTAGATCTCTGCAATATGGGAGATGTTAAAGTTGGGGAGACTGGCAAAAGCTCTCTGGACCGGGTCTGATGCAATTTCTCAGTAGTCAGCTCCAAAAGACTTGGGGTCGACACTGCCATGTCAACATCGATAACCTCGACTGGCTCAGAGGACAGTTGAGCCAAAGAGGTAGAAGGCTTATCCAATTTTAATACTTTCTGAGGATGTCCAGACAAAGTAGTTGGTGCAGGAGAAAGTCTCTTTGAGGACTTGACCTTCTCTTTCTTTGAAGAGGGAGATTTGGAGGATAATGAAGAGCTGGCTAAATCCTCCTCGAAGGAAGGCTTAAGGAGACCTTTCAGGATTAATTTGTTCTTCCTTTATTGGAGAACCCTGGATCTGAAAGAGTGACAGAAAGAACATGTTTCCTGAAGATGAATGACTCCAAGGCAGTAAAGACAGTTACTATGCCTGTCAGTGATTGACATTTTTTTGGAGCACTTAAGGCACTTTTTAAAACCCAAAGGTTTATGACCTTTGGACTCCTTAGACATGCTTAGAACACACAGAACTCTATGAAAGACAGAAGAGAGGACAAGGTCCTCTAACTTAAACGGGCCTCGCCCTTTAAGAAAACTACACTCAAAAAACATAACCGAGGACTAAGTCCTCTAACTTAAACAGGCCTAGCCCCGCTAAGATAAACTCACACACAGGCGAGCAAAAAACAGAGGACTAGGTCTTATAATTTAAACGGGCCTAGCCCTGTTGAGCAAACAACACCAAAAAAGTTCAATAGATGACTAGGTCTTCTAACTTAAATGGACCTAGCTGCTAAAAAACAGGAAAGAAGCTAAGTCAGAAAAGTTCCACAAAATGTAAATTTAAACAACAGGCTAAAAACTAGTCAATAAGGATAGTAAACGACACTGCACCCAAAATACTATTCTATTGAAATATAATACTAGAGAACAAGGTCCTAACACAAATGTGGACCTACACTAATAGAAAACTATCTAAAAAAACTAGCACATAGAAGGGATACCACTCGGAGAACCAAAACAGGCCTAGAGATGGCCAACAAGTTCTCAGCAATAACTACAGAAAAATAGTAAAAACACAGTATTATTTACTACCTATGATAACTATTACTAAAACTAGGGTGTATATCACATAATTGAAATCCCAAAATATCGAACACCATAAGCTCGAACTTGGAATGTCGAAATGTGATATAATCGAAAGCTCAGAACAGCAAATTTTTTTCCCAGGGAAAAAATTTGCTGTTTCGAGAAACACACACACAACACAACAAAAAAAGTAATCCACACATATACACTTAAAATCCTACTTCTAACCCTATACTAAACCATACATACACTACTATCTATCCACTTACCTTAACCCAAACCCTAACCCTAAGGTTCGTAACTATCACACACTCACCTTACCCACTTCCTAACCCTAAGGTCCCTAACTATCACATACTCACCTTATCTGCTGCCTAACCCTAAGGTCCCTAACTATCGCACACTCACCTTACCCGCACCCTAACCCTAAGGCCCCTAACTATCACACACTCACCTTACCCGCTCACTAACCCTAAGGTCCCTAACTATCCTATTCCCACATTCACCTTAACCCGGTAACCTTCGCACCACAATGGAGAAAATAGTGAAACAGCAGAAACAGCCCACCGAATTCTTTCCCTAGGAAAGAATTCGATGTTCTGCAGCTTCGCTATTTTCAGCGTTCGCTGTTTTGGGTTCGATATTATAACCTTCAACGTTTTACTACTTCGATGTTATGATATAAACCCCTAAAACTATATAAACTAAGCTATATTATATGCAAAAATATGAATAAGAACTATAATAGTAATGAAAAATATCCAACTTAGCCACGGCTAAGCAAGAAGCACTTCTGAACTCGTAGACGTGGCAAACGAGATCTGGGGATATTTACTAGTGCACTATGGGATACCTACCTTGCCACGAGCCAACTGAGAGACTTTGAGCTTTGTAATCGGCCAAATCGGAGCCGAGGATCGGCTCCGAGCCCATATGTAAGAATGAAGGTGAGATAGGACTACAGAACATTGAATCTTATTCAGACAAGCAGGATGCTGTATAATTTCCCACACTGTTACATTCTATGGTCCATTAGCAGAATGACAATGCCTGATCCCCTTATAGCTTATCATTTGTATAACCAACAACAATAAATACATCCCTAAACAATATAGAGTTATTTGGAGCTTGCTGTCTCAATTCAAGTTCAATAATGCATGCTTCCAAGAGTTGGGAAGAACGTGGAGTAACTACAGAAGACACACATGCACATGCTCACAGATATAAGCAGAATCTGCAAAGTGTACACACTCAATGACACTATTCCAGATTATGTATTTTCTTACCTGCTGCTTATAAAATGGGGGGGGGGGGTGAAATTACATGTCCAACAGATGTGTACAATGCAAAGCAAAGTAAGTCAGTAACTATAACTACTTATGAGCCAACATCACTCCTTTCTCAGAGGATTATCATCCTTAACAAAAATGGCTGTTACAGCTACATAGTGAACACCTTAGTAGGCCTTAAAAAGACTACTTCAAAAGGAAATGGAAGAATGAAATTTGCATGCTTCCTAGATAATCACTCTTCCTCTATATGCAAAAACATAAATTAAAAAAAAAAGTGAGTGGTGTTTCCATTTAAACACATTGACAGTTCAAAATCCTCCCAGTTACAGTGTCATATTTTTTCTCAGATGAATCTGTATATCTGCTAGGCTGTTATCTAACTGAAGCCCAAGTTACAGAATTTCTTTTGCTCTATCTGCAGGTGACTAATATGTTTCCTTTGTCGTGGTCCAAAGTTACCTCAATTGTTGCACTGACTGTTCAAATTTCACAGACCTAAATGATTATACATGTGAGCATTAAAGCCTGCAATGCCACTTTCTGCCATATCCCCATGCTGAACAAATGGCTTCCTATGCCAGTCTATATATGATATCCCTAATGTACGTATACTGTACAACTACTTTAACTAGTATATAACATTTAAGCATTTCATATTGATGGTACTAAAATGGGTCTCAAAGGGGTAACTTGATAGCAATGCTGATACTCCACAGCATGCATTATCTGTTAGTTTCCTTTGTTGATATGTTTTTGGCTTTGGCCATTTCTTGTTGTATCTGGAAATATTGATTATTAAAGAAAATTTGCCTTTGATCTTGGTGCAGTGCACAGTACTGTGAGAAATAGAGAGAATACTGGCATTATATATTCTCCCTCAATATTCCATATCTTTAAACTGATGTGAGCAGACAGCAAAATAGGAAAAGGATGGTTTAGCTTGTATTGCCTCATAAACTGAAGGAAGAGCCCTGTATTAGTCAAGCAAAGCCAAGCACTAACTGCTTATATCTATATTTTCAAAGAAAAGCTTCTGATCTCACACACACACACACACACACACACACACACACACACACACACACACACACACACACACACACTTGCATGCCCAGAGAGTTAACCATTTGAAATGTCAGGACCCACTACAGCGAGTCCCGATATGCAGAGACTAAATGGCTGAAAGAATGGACTTACAGATGTTAAGTCCAAGATACCATTTCTCAGAATATTCCTTTTTCACCATGATATGGCAATCTAGGTATGGGGTTGTGCAAGTGAGGCTCCCCATTCCAAAAAAAAAAGTTTTAAGAAGAGCGATTTTTGAAGTTCCCCTTCTCTGGGTTTTTGGTCTTTTTTTTTTTGCCTTTTCAGCACTCAAAATGGCCAGTGCTGATATTTCAATAGGGAGCCCACACACAGAGCTCCTCTCTTTCTTCTTATACCACTATCTCAATGCTTTTAAGACAGTATCCACATTAAAGTAGCCCAACAATGATTTAAAGATGTATAGCTGCCTTTTTTCTGAATGCTACAATGCGAATACAGACTTACCACCAATTTAAGAACGTAATAAGGCATGAAGGTCGGTCTCTAAACTGGGAGTTCATCAGGCTCCAAGACCTTATGGCATTCTTTGGGACAGAAAAAGAACACAAGAAGAAAGGGCAAATTAAGCAGCATACACATTATGATAAAACAGAATTCTAGTAAATTTTTTTCATAAGGGCAAACCCAAATTGTTAATGCTGAATGCTGTAAAGAGTGGTAACACCAAATACAAGTTGTGATATAAGCCTGAACACTAACAATAGTTCTGGTTATACCTTCTCAGATTTTCTTACTAGTAAAATAACAGTCCTTGCGGATTATCCTTTTAAAGATGTCATTTTCCCTTTGTTTTTGGCCTCTGGGGCAGAGGTTCAAAATGATGTATGACTTTTAATAAATACAGTCTCTATACACAGTTGGCCATAAGTTAATGAAATGTGTGCCTAAAAAGGGGGAGGCTGTTACATATCCCCATGCTGGACATATGGCTTCCTATGCCAGTCCATATATGATATTCCTAATGTATTTATACATATCAACAGTCCAATACAAAGTCCCACAATACCAAATGTTTAACCTCTTATAAATCATTTCAGTCTGCAAAGCCTTAACTTCATTAAACTTCTTTGTTAGACCATGTTCAGAGTTAGCCACAAATCAAAGTCCTTGGTTGCACAGAGCAAAGTCATCAGTTAGAGGAAGTCTTTAGTTTCCCCTTCATTTACATGTTGCATTAAAATCCACAGCTGGCCAAGACACAGACTGGTTGAAACACCAGTAATATGAGTACCTCTAATAACAGTTTTGAAGTCTGTTACCATATCTTTTGGAAGTCACTAAGAAACAGTCACCAATTATTGATTTCTCATGTTTCTGTTTAAAAAAAAAGTCTGCACACATCTGAATCCTATGGAAGAGGCCTGGTTGGAGAGATGAAAGGGGTCCAGATGGAGAGATGAAAAAATCAGCAAGCAAATGAATTGAACTAATCCTCAAATCTTGGTGAGTAACTTCACAAGGTGGACCCTGTTTTTACAAAATCTTACCAAGATGACACTGATATACAGATTGTAGTTTATATAGCATATATTATGGGTAGATGTAGGTTAAAAAAATAAAAACTGACAGGTCAAAAAAAGAGCCGTAAAGATGTTAGAGTGGACTATTGAGGATAAGAAAGATATTATTTATTTTTACAATTATGCAAAAGACAAGAACAACTGGAATCCAAAAACGTACCACGGAGCCCTTGTACCAGCAACAACAAGTAGGTAGTCTTAACAAATTTATTTATCACAAACGTTTTCGCCGCACAAAGGTGCAGCTTCCTCAGAGAAAACAAATTCGAGAATTTGTTTTCTCTGAGGAAGCTGCAAAACGTTTGTGATAAATAAATTCGTTAAGACTACCTACTTGTTGTTGCTGGTACAAGGGCTCCGTGGTACGTTTTTGGATTCCATTTTTACAATTATGCAATAAGCACAGAATTTTGGATAGAAGATATTCAAAAATATTAAGAGAGAAATTAGAGGAAAGAAAAATATTTGCACAAGAAAAAATATTTATTTATTTATTTTACAAATGTTATTTATTTTTATTAAATAAATAAATAAAGTAGAGGAAAGAAAAATATTTGCACAAGAAAAACTAAAACCGTCAAATGCAAATTCATCTTCATTAATACAACAGATTCATAAGAAAACATTATATAGACCAAAAAAGCTTGGGCTGCTTGGAAAAAGATGTAACTGAGGAAGTGCAAAAATATGAACAAAACCTAGAGATTTTTGAAAGGTATGAAAAAGAAACATGAACATGGGAAAGAAAGAGAAATCTGATATGGTGTAATATTTATGCAAATGAGAAAGACAAACTAATTGATACAAAAAAATCAGTTCCAAAGATATTTGAAGAGAAATACAGGCAAAGTTACTCAGATATGGAAATTTCCCAATACAAAAAATAAGATCGCAAAGGGGGAACATAGAACAGTGGTGTATCTAGCATACTTGACACCCATCCCAGAGCAGAAACATTTTTAACACCCTCCCCCTGTGGAGATTTATTTCTAACACCTCCTCCTCTGTGACAGTTGTTTTTAGTAATAATCATAAAATGAAACAAAATAATGGCCAGCAAGGAGTAAGCTAGGAGCAGTAATTAAATCCCCAAAAGATTCATCCATCCTACAAAAAGGCATTCCCAAATCAATAACTAGTGCTAAACGTCAAAAATGTATTACTGTCTCCTTTGGAAAGTTGAGTATGGCATTGACAACACACCCCAACGAGCTAACCCAGTAGTTTGGGATTTTATAATTTATGTGGGCAGTTGACCCCAAATTCTATTATGAACACAGCAGGATGAAGCAAAATTGGGGATATTGTGCAAAATCAGCAACAGTTTCAACTTGGTTTTACAAATACAGCACCTGGAGAGAGAGAGAGAGAGAGAGAAGAGATTGCAGCATATTTCATGCAAATACACACTAGTCATGTAAAGCAGACTATAAACTAAGCAAACAATATGACAGTAACTTGCAGTAGAAACATATTAGGCAAAGACAAGAACATTCTATAAAACTGGGGACAATTTCAAATGTGTTTCATACTGTATTCCAATTATTTCATAGAAATGCACACTAGCCGTTAATTCCCAACTTAAAACTGAACACCTGTTATTTCATCGACAATACAACTAGCCAACACCCTCCCAAGAAAAAAAAAATCATAAATATTCCAATTTATTTCACACAAATGCACACTAGTCAACTTTTAAATAATTTTAAAAGGAAAAAGTTGCTGCCATCCCTCCAAAAGCAAAAATATTCAGATTTATTCACACAAATGCACCTTAAGGGTGAAATTTAAACTGACCAAGTGAAAAGGACAAGTTACATTCATATTGCATAGGTTCATAGGTTCATAGTTTCATAGGTAGGTACTAGGCTATCGGCCCAATGGCCTATGTAAGCCTAGCCAGCAAGGTTTCATAGCTTACGCCACCCAAGAAAGTTATTTTCCTGTGCCACTGTCCAGCAGAGACACAGAAGTGATCCCCGGGGTGTATTTTCTATTTCCCATCCACTCATCAAGATTTTTCTTGAAGAGTACTAATGAAGAACTTTGCTTGACACAGATGGGTAGCTTGTTCCAGAGTATAGGAAGTCTCTGGGACAGGAATCTATTCCTCCAGCATGTCCTGTTTATTGTGGTGACAAGGTTTGGGTCCCTAGAGCTTGTAGCTCATAGGGATTGGGATTTCTTTAGGTGTAGCATGTCCAACAGCTCTGAGTTTGACATAGCTTTATATGTTAGGCAGAGATCACCTCGGAGAAGGTGATATGCTACGGGGTAAAGCTGGAGTTTTTTGAGGCGGTCAGTATAGGGCATTTATTTGAGGCCAGTAATCCTCTTTGTGAGGTACTTATGTGGCCTTCTGTAGCCTTTCCAGCTGCTGCAGATGTCTTGTGAGGTACATTCCAAAAGGAGCGTTGTACTCTATAATGGGTCTAATGAGTGACTAGTAGAGGGAACAATGACCTCTTTTTTCCTGGATGAGAACCCTTTTATGATGAGGTGTGCCACATAGAAGGACTTCCTGACTACTGTGGTGATGTGACTATCAAAGGAGAGACTACTGTCCACCTGGATCCCAAGGTCTCTTATCATGCATTCGGTGTTAAGTAGATTGCTGCCTATGTGGTAGTTCATGGGTACAGAGTTTTTACCAAAGGGGATGACACTGCACTTTTTGGCATTGCGCCTGAGGCCATGTCTCTGACACCAGGCATCTGTCTCAGTGAGGCCCTTCTGTAGGATGTCCACATCATTTGGGGACTTGACTATGGCTCCTAGTTTGCAGTCATCTGCAAACTTCATTAGCCAGAGGCTTTCTGTGTTAGCCTGTACTTCAGAGAAGTAGATACCAAACAGGAGAGGTCCCAGGACGGAACCCTGTGGTACTCCACTTGTCACTGCTTTGAGGTCAGATTTGGAGCCTGCAACTTTTACAGTGTGGGTTCTGTCAGTGAGCCAGTTGGCAACCCATCTTGTGACATAGGGATTTATACCTAGTTTAGTGAGTTTAGCTATAATTCCAGAATGGGGGATGGTGTCAAAAACCTTGGCGAGGTCATGATAGGCTGTGTGAACCACCTTACCCACATCCACGGCTTTGGTGACTGCCTCAAAGAAGTTGATCAGGTTCAGGAGGCATGATCTGCCTTTCACAAACCCGAACTGGGTGGGATCCAGAGTTTGGAGGTTACCAATGTCTTTGTTTATGAGTTCCATGATAATACGTTCCATGGCCTTGCAGACCAAGCTCATCAGGCTAATAGATCAATAGTTCCCGGGATCAGTGGTGGCTCCCCCTTTGTGGAGTGGGATAACTGTTACTGTGCGCCATTCAGTGGGCACAATGCCTGATGTGAGGCTATTATTGAACATGGTGCCTAAGTGGGGAGCCAGTTCACTCTGAAGTTCGTGTAAAACGTAGTCTGGGATGTTGTCCGGTCCCATGGATGCTGTGTTTTTGGCTTTAGAGAGTGCAGCTTTTACCTGCATAGTTGTGTTTACAGGGACTCTGCATTCTTCCTGTATAGATATGGGCCATTTAGGGGGTGAGAGGGGGGTAAAGTTAGCACTAAACCGATCTGCCAGGATGTTGGCAATATCCGTTGGTTCTGTAATTTTCGTGCCTTTGTGCTGTAACTCAGAGCAGATCTGGGTGTTGCCATCTAGATTCTTGACATAGCTATAGAATGCTTTGTGGTTGTCCTTGGATTTAGTGGTGATTTTGTTTTCGTAGCTAGCTTTGGAGGATCTTATAAGGGATCTCAGCTTCTTACTGAGGCTGACCAGGGAGCTCCTCCACTCATGGGATTTTACTCTCTTTTGCAACAGTTTCTTCCTTCTGTTGTACAGTTTGTTTATGGCAGGGGACCACTAGACTGGCTTTCTTTTTTTGGAAGATAGTGTCTTGGTTCTGTTTGGGATAGCACGATCCATGCACTCTTGTAAGTGCTTTTAGAGTGCATTTGTGTGTTCATAGGTATTTACTAGGCTAATGACCACAAGAGCCTTTTTAAGCCTAGCCATGCATCCCAAATCTCTGACAAGTTCTGATACCCTTGATAAGTGTTAGCATGGACCTGGGAGATTAACCATATACAGGTTACCTGTGTCCATTAGAGACATAGGTGCCAAACCAGGGATGAATTTTTGGTTTCCCATCCAACTGTCCAAGTTGCATTTGAATTGAGTTAGGGAGGAACTCTGCTTCACATGAATGGGGAGCCTGTTCCATAGATGGGGTAGTCTCTGGGATACATATCTCTCTAGCAGATCCTGTTTGTTCACAGGCAAGGTTTAAGTCTTTAGAATGGGTAATTCTGGTGCTGTTTGTTTTGTGGATATCCAGGAGGTCCATCAAAGTGGGGTCTGACAATGTCCTGTTTGCCAGGCATAGATCTCATCTCAAATGCCTGTAGGAGGGCCTTGAGGTGGTCTGCATAGGACATTTACTTGCACCCTGTATTCTTTTAGTGAGGAACCTCTGTGGACATTTCAATTGTTTGATATGCCTGGTTAGGTACATACCAAAGGGTCATTGCATTCAATGATAGGTCTGATGAATGCTGAATACAGTGGAACAATGACTTCCTTGGACTTAGATGCCATACCTTTATTTATAAGTTGCCCAACATAGAATGATTTCCTCACCACTGTAGACACATGATGGTCAAAGACTAGATTACCATCCATGTGTGTCCCTAATTCCCTGTATACTGGGTCAACTCTAAGGGGTGTGTTGTCAATATGATATTTAGCAGGTATGGATAACTTCCCAAAGGATACTATTATGTATTTCTTGGCATTTTGTTTTAGTCCATGGCTCTGGCACCAGTTGTTTGTCTGTGTCAGCCCCTCCCGGAGAACATTTGTGTCAGTGTGAGATTCAGAGACAGCTCCTAATTTACAATCTTCTGGAAACTTATTCAGAGACCACTGACATTGGCCTTGACTTCTGAGAAGTAAATGCCAAAAAAGGAGTGGGCCAAGGACTGATCCCTGAGGGACTCCACTTGTGACTGGCCTTTTTGTAGAGGTGGAGTCCCCAATTCTAACTTCCTGAGTCCTGTTTGTGAGCCAATTGGCTATCCACCGGGTGACATACAGGTTTGTATCTAATCACTTGAGTTTGTCAACAATGCCTGAGTATGGTATTGTGTCAAATGCCTTGGCTAGGTCAAGGTAGGCAGTGTGAATGATTTTGCCGTCATCCATTGCTTTGGTGACCTTCTCAAAGATGTCCACCAAGTTGAGCAGGCATGATCTGCCCTTGAAAAAAAACAAACTGGGTTGGGTACATGATAAGTCTTTCCTGGCTTTACATATAAGACTAGTGAGACTTATTATTTGTCTGTAGTTTCCAGGGTGTGTAGATGGCCCACCTTTGTGAAGAGGGATGACTGTTGCCTTTCTCCATTCATGAGGCACAAAGCCTGTTTGGAGGCTGAGATGACTCCATTTACAATAAGCTCTGCACACAATTGTATATTGCCTTTGAGGTTGAGGACATAGCAAAGAATACTTTGTGGTTGCCCTTGGCCTGGAAGGCCAGGTGTACCTCAAATTTGCCTTTGTTAGACTTTATTTGTCCTCTATCCATGCACAGCATGGCTGGCCAACCCCTCCCCCCAAAAAAGCATAAAAAAACTTCCAATTTATTAACACAAATATTTACTTGTCAGCCTTAATGGCAGAATTTAAACTGAGTAAGGGAAAGGGCAAGTTACTTTAATCGCATCTATATTACAACATTGAAGCTTTAGTTAATCGAATAACTAAAGCTCGATCTTGTAATATCGACAGCTAAAATTGTCAAACGGCCGATTCAACCAAGGAAAACACTTCCCTTGGCCAAATCAAAAAAAAAACTTTCCATCCAAAATCAACCCCCCCACCTAAATATACCAACTCCGAGATAGCTCCAAATTGGAGAAATGGGCATACTCCACATAATGACCAAGGGGAGTGTTTTCCCTGGGTTAAATCGGATATTCAACAATTTACAGTTTCGATATTACAAGTTTGAACTTTACTTATTCGATTAAGTAAAGCTTCAATCTTGTAATATAGAACCCTTGAATCCACTGCCCAGATGGCTAACCTCCACCCCACCAAAACAAAAATAGGCCAGCAGAGTACAATGAAAAAAAAAAACATAAATATCCAGTTTCAAAATATTTAAACAAATACACACACACACACACACACACACACACACACACACACACACACACACACACACACACACACACACACACACACATGCACACGCACACACTGTAGCCTAGCCAACTTCCTCTCTCTCCAAAAATATGAAAGAAAATCTGGTTATATTTACTTTAAAAAACTGCTTACCTTCAGTCTGGTAGTGCACAATCCCCTGGTTGATTCACTTGCTGTGATTAATCCAGTTTGCTGTGTTTAGTTAAACAAATAAACAAAAATCTGTCTTACAATGTACTACTGCATAAGTAGAAGGCTGCTGTTAACTTAAAAAATAAAAGAGGTTCTCTCAGGTGTTGTCTGTAGTTCTTTCAGAGTTTCCTCCAATCCTGTACCACTTTTCACGCATAGACACATGAACGTAAGATGAAGAAACAAAGTGTTTACTTCAGAGAAGGCTCAGGGTCAAATAGTGTGCTAGGCAGGGTAACGGATTGGAACACACACACACACACACACACACACACACACACACACACACACACACACACACACACACACACACACACAGCATCACCCCTGCAGCCATTACAATGTCACGTTACTTGGCTATTTTTCCCCAGTTACCATAAACACTGTTCAGACCTGTCGGTGTGCATACGATTTTCTTCTTTACTTCTACAGTGATTACAAATATTTAGCTTAAAACTTTTATTTCAAATTTTATAGCACAAACACTGATAGACATTCTCTAAAAAATACAGTCTCACAATGAAAACAGCATTAACAGTAAACGTCTCTGCCCTTGAAATTCACATTCATTGAAACGGCATTGAAACCCACATTCAAATAAAATGCATCTGACCAGAGTTGGATAAAGTTTACCTTTAAGTTGTTTTCAAACTATAGACCCCTTGCACACATTTTTACGACCATGTGTACATGCATGTGTTCTTTGATTCACCTTCCTAATTGTATTAAATTAAATTCCTAATACAGCACTACTTGTTAGAGTGTTTTAAAATTGTAGCTTTGAACATTATTCTAGTAAGCAATAAAACAAAATGTATGACCCAATAATGACAAAACTGCTCATTTCTGGACATTTCAACCACAAAAGGCCACTCAAACTTCTGTCATTACAATCCACCAATAACAGAACCCACAGCCTTCTGCATCAAAAGATAGTATGGTACCAGTTGTGCAATAATAATTTGCTAAGTAAAACAGTTGCCCATTGAAAACAGATTTAGCATGAGCATCAGTAAACTTCTTTTCCCCTTGAAGCTCACAATTCTTTGAAAATGTACTGCAGCTATGTACAGAAGCTCATAAGTCCCTGAAAATGCACCAAAACTCAGTTTGCTAGTCGGTTGAAAGGATTCAGTCTCTTGTTTCCTGCAATCAAGGTACAGGTTTGAGTTTGAGAAAATTAGCTAACCTATCATCTCTAACTAGGGCATTTCACACACACACACACACACACACACACACACACACACACACACACACACACACACACACACACACACACACACACACACACTACCTTAATCCAGTTCTATGAAGTCATACGAGTAGCAGTGGCATGTGTTGTATTGAAATTAGGTGTGCAGAATGCATAACAGATAAACAACAGGGTTTTTAAAGGATCTGGCTCGAGATTACATGCGAAGGCTGCACCCCCTTATTCTTTCACCTGGAGTGGACTGCACCATTCAACCTCACATTAGTATACCTCTGACATACAACAGACAATTAGTAAAGTAGAAGTTAAAGAAATAGAAGCTGAAGTTATGAAATATCTGCAAAGTGAAGGCTTTAGTGTAGAAAGTCTAACATAGATTATGTTACAGCATGATGGAACAATGAGTCCCCAAAGTAAGGACAAACAAGTGGAGTGGCAGACATCTGAAGAAGAAATATGGATGTGGGAAAGAATAAGAGATTTTGTATGGTGCAGTAGTTATGCAAATGAGAAAGAAAAACTAATCCATACAAAGAAAGTAGCACCATAGACATTTTATGAGAAATACAGGCAAAGGCATTTGGAAAATTTTACAATCCAAAAAAGGGGGGGGGGTTAGAAAAGAGGATTAGTAATGGAGAAGTTAAACAAATGGAAACTGAAGTTATGGATAACCTGTGAAGTGAAGGATTTAGCATAGAAATCCAAATCTGATAACAGCACACCATGATAGAACAGTGCATCTCCGAATTAAGGAAAAACAGGTGGAATGTGTAGCATGTGATCAGTTTCCAGATGTTCTGGAACCTTCAATAGGAAACCAGTACTAAAGTTCAGTTGGTGATGCACAAGTGAAGGAACAAGAAACTGTGGCAACTCTGATATGCAGTTAATGTTTTGGAGTGATAGTCCAGTGAGTTCTCATATGAAAGAGCAATGGATGATACAGGATGTAGCTGAGAAGAATATGTACAAGAAGATCTTGAACTTTCTGTAGATTGCCTGCAGGAAACAGAACAAAGAATGTGCCTTCAGTTTGGAAGAAAATGATCTAAGGAAAGAGTTGCTTGATTTAATGGAGGTGGATAGACATAATGATCAATGAAAGAAATAGATTGCAGAGTCAATAAGACCCAAAATGTTAGAAGTCTGATAAAACAAATGAACACAGTAATCAACACTATTTAAAAAAATCATGTGATATACTGTCAGTGGCGACTCGTGGCATCAGACTGCAGGACTGCAGCCCTCCCAGCTGTGTAAAGAAAAAAAAAAAGCACAACACTTAAACAAAAATATTTTTTTAATTATAAAAATTGGCTAACTTGCATAAAAAAACAAGTCCGACTGACTCGCAGTCTCGGAACTCGAATTGCGCATGCTTGTTACTCGGCGAGTTCCATGTTTTATTTTTTTATTTTTTTTTTCCTCATCTGGTTGATGCCTGGACTGATTCTGACTGCTGTAAAGGCAGTCCAGAGTATAGGGAGTTCTGCATCAGTGCGTGATGCCCAGAAGTCTGTGCAGTAACCACACAGTAAAGTGGAAGGGAGGCGGACTGCCACGTACGCAGGCACGTACATGATGTGAATGGCAGGGTAACTACTGATTGGTTCTCGCTCTCTTTCTGAAAAAGAGAGCGAAAAACAATCAGTATTAACAGCCAGTGCAGGACAGGGCAGGTACATTTTTGAATAGGAAAATACTAATTTTATTAGTACTCTCTATCTCTCTCTCTCTCTCTCTTCTTCTTGCAGCGTAGACTTTGCTTGTTTGCTACCGTATACGGGTGCTAGTACCAAGTGAAGTGCTATATTTGCTTGCTTGTTCAATTTAATTGGCAGATAATATAATATTTGATTCCTGACTTTCTTAGTTTCTTTAGTTTGGGTGCTTCACTGCTTCTGCTTAATATACTGGTGGGGTTAGTTATTACTGTGCTTGCTACGGGGAAATGAATATTTCTGGAGTGCTGGATTGGATTCCCAAGTCTGTCAGCCAGCTAAAAAAAGCCTTTTGTTGTCTGTGATGGTAGGAAACAAAACGCGGACAGTAACAGTCAAAACGAACCAAGCACTCTTCATCATTTATTTTTTGAGGTATGGTAAGTCAGCGTTTTATATTTTTATATATTATATTACCTAATCTGACTGCCATACCATGCCAGGCAGCCCTCTAGTTTCTGATTTGCAGTGTACTGTAACTGTACTGTACCCTTTCCCATGGCTGCACTTATGGGAGGAGAGAGAAATTGTCAGTGAGTTTTTGGATCCAGAGACAGTTGCTTTTGGATGTGAGTTTTTTTCATATGGAAGTTAAGGGGCTGATCAAGCCAAACGCCTATGTATTTAAGAAAGTCGTTGTCTCAATAAGGTTGTTGCGTAACTTGGGTTGGTCTGTGATTTAGAGGGGGTTGGGCATTTAGTTAGTGTTTTGTTCACACCAAAGACCATGGATATTTTTAGCATTGAATTTTGGTTGTGTTGAGCCCATTTGTTTTTTTCTAATATGTCTGTTTGGAGTTGAGTTTGTATTTCTTGGTATGATCATTGATCATGGACTGAATCTAAAGGTTTCCATGTTGTCAGCATATTGAAGAAGTTAAAGATGGACTAGGTTGAAAGGTAGTTTATTGAAGAAGGGTAGAGATGCCAGGATTTTAAACTGGTTGTGTCGGGGTAGACAGAGAGAAAAGAGACATTTATTTTTGGAATGCTCTGTTAGTGAGGAAGGTGTTGAGCCAGGGACTGCTTTATGTGCTGATACTAATGTGTATTAGGTGGTTATGGAGACTAGAGTGACCATATGTGTCGAAAGCCAAGGCTAACTCAATGAATACAGTGTTACTTCTATGCATGTTGGTTAAGAAGTTGTCAGTCAGGGTCCAGAGTGAAGTGATTGTACGCCTCCCTGATGAAAATGCATGCTGTTTGTGGGAGGTAGGTAGTGAGTTACAGACAAGCTTTTTTAGCATTGATTTTGCCTATACGGAGAAAGGTCTGAATTGACTGGTGCTGTTGGTTTTGGTTCCTTTGGGACTGACATAAAAAAGTACAGATTTACAAATTGTGGGTGTGGTGTCTGTTGTGAGGTAGAGGTTATAGATATGGGCTAGAGGCCTAACTATTTTGGCTCTGCAGTGGTATATGAGTCATGGGCAGAGGTTGTTGGTCTCAGTGCATGAGTCAATTGGAATTTGTTCTAATAAGAGCAAGATTTGGTATTAAATTCAGGGTAAGATATCTCTTTCATCCATAATAGATCTCTTTGTTAGTGAAAATATTTTTTTTTTCATTTGAAGGACAGTGTACATATTTTGCATTCATTTAAGTATAGAAAGCATCAGTCCTGCAAATTGCAGTTTTTGGGTCAGAATGGACGAGTCCTGCAGTGTGCCACTGTGTAATTACTGTACCTATTCTGTTTTGTTGTTTTTGTACATTTAGATGCATTTATTTTTTTTTTTTTTTTTTTTTTTTTTACATTTGTTAACCGGGTTATTCTGTCTGGGTTCTTAGAAGCCCTTTTGTAGCAGAGACCCAAGGAGAAAAGCTCCCCAGAAAATGTTTAAGTAAACAAATAGTAACAACAAAGATAATAAACAAAGATCACATTTTAAGTATACATACTTCTGAAGTAATTATATAACATGCAATAAAGGAATATATAGAATGGATAGAAATACAATACTATATATGTATATATATATATATATATATATATATATATATATATATATATATATATACACATACATATAGTATGGCAAGAAACTAAGCAAAAATATGGTAAGACTAATGTCAATACATTGCTGGAGACTGAGATGCAGGATTATTTTCTACTGAAAGTTCAAGAGCCCTCGGCACATATGCCAAGACCTTGTGAGGCATTGTGTGTAAAGAGTCCTATCCATAAGCATACAGGATCTGAATAACATAACCACATACACCACAGCAAATTTTACATATTTATTCTCATTAATCCAATTTGTCCCATTTGGCACTGTTTATTTGCAGGAGAAAGCAAATATTGCATTCATGATTTGAGGAAACTTTGCCAAAACACCAGGGTAGTTCTTCTACACTTTGAAAAGTGATATCAGATATTGCCCATTTAACTTGATGTCAGTTGCTCTTGTAAGGTTTTTTTCTCTAGTTTGGGTGTGTGTTAAATAGGGTCATAGGAGGTTACTGGGCTAATGCCCCTGGGGCCCTTACAAGCCTAGCCAAGAGTTTATCCCCAAAAAGAAACCTCAGTCAGTACTTGTCGCCACTGTCAATGAGGGATACTGGTGGAAGTTGGAAATCAAAATGTACATTTAGTGACATAAGGGAAATCATTAAAGACTGAAGTCAGAAAGTAATGACAGACATTGGAGTTTCAGACTTCATATACCCTTCAGAAAATTCATGCTAATGCAACCTGTTGTTCTATCAACTTTCTGAGTTTGTAAGAGCAATATTTAAAAATTGCCCCTATTTTTGGTCCTTCTTTGTCTCACTTTTATACATGGTTTTGTCCAGATTTCTTGCTCAGAGGTTGAGAGGTATGCTGCAAGATGTATATTGTTGAATGAATCTGACATAGGCCAAAATCTGTACATCGTAAGTAACCTTAAATAAATGTGCACAAGCCTGAGAGATGTTTTATGCCTGCTAATGCAAGTTGAAATACACAGAAGGTGTAACTGGGCTAGGTATACAAACATACAGAATGAAACTCTGTGTACTGTAGACTGCAGTGTGAAAGCATATGTGTGCATTGTATGTATGGCAATGTGGATTCTATTTTACTCCTTTTACCTTAGCACTGCAGAGATGTTTGTTATCTTAGTATACCGTATGTATGTTATGTATATATATATCTTTGTTAGTTGGATCTTTTCTCCCCGGGCCTCACTGAAAAGGGGTTTTATTGCTCAGTCAGATTTTCCCAGTAATCAAATGCAATAAATTTCCATATAGCAGCTACACAGCTTACTCATGTCTTGGAGAGGAATACAAATGCTAAATGGACCATGGACAGGGTGCATGACAGAGCTAGGTTGGAATCTTAACTGTCCAATGGAAAGGAAGGGCAAACTGCAATGTGTAGCTGACCGTGCTATACTATACTGTAAGTAGGCAATATGAGGCCAAGAATAGTTGGAGTTTTTTGAGTCTGTCCATATATAGGACAAGTGTTTAAGGCCTAGGATCCTCTTTGTGAGGCTCTCTAGTTATTTTAGGTACCCTATCTTCTGCCTGCTCCTTTTGCACTGCCTTCTCAGTTCTGCAAGAAACAGCTTTTTCATCAAGGATAATTGTAAACTGTTTTATTGATGCTTAACCCTATCTGTACTAGTTAGCACTGAATATTAAGCTAGTCCCAGTAATGCTGGCATAGCAAGGAATATGTGTCCATTTTAGATGATGTTGGGCCAATTAAGTGATATCATCTTGAAAATCAGTCATCCACAGTATTTGTATGCCAGTGCGACAAGATGATTAGGTTGGTTTGGACATGTGCTGAAGAAGGGATACTGGGTATATTGGGAAAAGTATGATAAGGATGAAGCTGCCAGCCTGGTAAGAGAAAAAGCGGAAGGCCTAAAATAAGGTTTATGGATGTCGTGAGAGAGGACATGCAGGTGGTTGGTGTGACAGAGCAAGGTGCAGAGGACAGGAAGTAATTGGAAACTTATCCGCCGTGGCAACCCCTAATGGGAACAGCTGAAAGAAAAGACTACAAGCACATATTTGGAACCAGGTGGGGTCACGTGAATAGTGTTTGCTTGGGAAACTTTAAAACATTCCCTTTTGAGCCTCCATGAAAAAGGTGGGGGGGGGGATCCAGTATGACCTGATGTGTTCCAGACCAGACCACAGCTTCTCATCAGGTGCAGAAACCAAGTATGAAGTAATGTTTGCAGCATACCGCAGAGGTAAGTCTTCAGCCTGTATATACATGTACCAATGCATGTTGTGTAGAGTATTTAGCATGTGCCATAGTGACTTGAGCATTTATTTCATGTAAATTAGTAAGCATGTCCAGCATTGATCCCACTGCACCATAGCTCCACTCCCTTTAGTTGGCCACACCCGTTCCCATTGGCCCCACCCATTCAGCTGTCTTCTGCAGTCCCCCTTTGATTTGAAGTCACCAGCCGCTACTGTATACTGTGCAGCTAAATTAATAACAGATAACGTCTTACCACAAAAATACAGAGCAATATGGGAAATGAAGGGAATAAATCAAATGCCATCACGGAAGTATGGAACAGAGAAAATGATAAATCAATTAAGACATTAAGAGTCACTGTTGGAAGACCATAGAAGAGGGAGCAGATGCACAAAAATAATTAGAAGGATAGATGTGACAACTTACAGTATTAGAATAGACCAGGACAGTACACTGTTGCATCTAATAATCTAAATACATCAGCAGAGGCAAAAAAAAGTAGAAGATATGCAGATAAATATAAAGGAAAAGTACAAAATAAGCAATTCATTGATGACCCAACAAGTTTTATAGAGAAATGGGAAACAAAGCAAAAGAAATAGAAATACCACAAAAAAAAAGGAAGGCATAGACACATTTTGGATAAATAGCTATGAAGACCCTGTGGAACATAACAAAGATACTGAATGCATAAAAGAAGTAAAAGAAACAGTAAGAAGTTCAAATGTACAGGATGGGAAATGGGTTGAAGTAACAGCCAGAAAAACTGAAACAGAATTAAGGAAAGCTTATAAATGAAAACCCCAGGCCCAGATACAGTACTTAACTTCTGGCAAGTATTTACATCTTTACATGAAGATTTAGCCCCGAGTAAGAACTACTTATATGTAAACTCTGACCAGACAGCAACCTGGTTAATGACAGGAAAAATGATACTTCTGCTTAAGAATGAACTTACTACAAATTATAGACAAATGACTTGTCTTCCGACAATGTGTAAGCTATACGCTGGAATTGATGCTGACAGAGTTTATAGGCATTTAGAAGAAAACTCAGTCATGGCAATAGAACAAAAGGGTAACAAAATAAAGTCATGTGGAATAAAGAATCATTTCTTGTCAAATAAAGTCGTAATGGAGACTTGTAAAGAGGGAAAGAATCTAAGTATGCCATGGACAGAATACAAAAATAGAATTTGACAGCATCCCACATTCATGGATAAAGGAGTGCTTACAGATGTTTAGACAATGGGTGATCCGTAGATTGCACCCTGATTGGAGAATGAATGTTCTCTAGCAAGGTGTTAACATACAAGTAGTGCCTGCTAGAAATGAGTCTGATGGTTTACGGCAGTGCATCAAACTGCCATGGAGCTCAGACTGAAAAAACTAATGGCTACCATTATTTTATACTCACTAAGTAGCACTTCTGCTGTCCAGCGAGTGTAAAATATATTTAAAAAAAGAAAACTAAAAAACAAAAATGTGTGTGTGTTCATGTCTGTATGTGTGAGTGTATGGGTACATGTGAGTGAACGAGATTAATTGAGCTATTTTACAATAGCTAAGAAGCACTTCTGCTGTTTAGCGAGTGTAAAAACTATAACAGAAAAAAGTGTGTGTATGTGTGTGTGTGTGTGTGTGTGTGTGTGTGTGTGTGTGTGTGTGTGTGTGTGTGTGTGTGTGTGTGTGAGAATGCATGCTTCCATGCATGAAAGCGAGGTGTGTGTGAATGAGAGAGAGTGAAGAATGAGAGTGATTGAGCACTGGCAGCAGCAGCAACATTGAGGAGGTTTATGTACCTCTCACCTCTTAGATCAAGTTATCTGGATAAAGCCTACTAATATATATATATATATATATATATATATATATATATATATATATATATATAAAGGGGAACAAAGACTAAAAACAAGAACATATTCCTGTTAAAAAAATCACAAAATTGCTTGAATGATAGGACATTTTCTGAAGTGCAAGTGTGTGTGTGAGGGAGAAACAGTGAGATTGATGGACCAGTGGCAGCAGCGGATAAGAGGTTTGCATACATCTTGATCATTTAGCTCAAGAAATCTGGATAGAACTTGAAATAAATAATGAACAAAGGCACAAAAATAGGAACAGATTTTAAATGCCATTCTTATAAAAATCACAAAGTAAGTTAAATAACAGGATTTGTGTTAACATGAATTTTCTGACGTAAAGTCTGAAAGTCAAATGTATGTCATTATTTAATGACTTCAATCCACAATGACTGGCAAGAAACCACACATTTTAGCAGTAAGGGACCAAAATAAAGCAAATATCTACATATTTAAAAAAATGATATTTTGGATTTTAAATGCTTCCTCCAACACCATTTACATATGCTACAGCAACTTTGAAACATTAGGCGGAGGGACATCAAAAATATATATAAAGAATAATATAGTAATAAAAAATATATAAATAAGTAAATCACAATGATTTTACAGACAGCCCATTCTCTAAACACAGTAATGCCTGTGGCATCAGGCCTCAGAACACCTCTGGGCAGGCATTACTTACACAACAACACACACACACACTTTTTCAAGCATTAATGTTATTTGGTAGTGTTCACCCTCCCAAACCCAGGAACCCCACTCGGCCTTCCTGAGAACACTGGAAAATATGAAGGTCTCTCCAAACACCATTATATTGGGTGACTTCAACTACCCAAACATAGACTGGGATCATTACTCTAGCTCCAACACCCTAGCCCAAAGGTTCCTAGAATTTATAAACTCAAATGCTATGGAACAACTTGTTACCACTCCCACAAGAGGGGAAAACATACTGGACCTGATCATCACCAACATGGGGACTCTATGCTCCAGACCAGAAGTGTATCCCTCACTGGTAAGATCAGACCATAAACTAATCTCACTGGATATTCACATCCCGACCCCACCCCCTGCCCAGAAAACCACAGTGAAAAACTTCTCTAAAGCAAATTTCACACTCCTCAAAACCGAGGTGGAATCCTTCAAAGCCCCCGGGCCTGTGGAAAATACGGCCCAGACCGCAGAATCCTTTATAAACGCATTCTATGAACACCTTCAGGAATGCATGGATCATGCAATCCCAAATAAAACCAAGACCCAATCATCCAAAGGCAGGCGTCCAGTCTGGTGGACCCCAGCCATAAACAAACTATACAATAGAAGGAGGAAGCTACTAAATGATAGAGCAAAATCCCAAAAAGGGAAGGCATCACTGATCAGTATTAGCAAAAAACTACGGGCACTCATAAAATTGTCTAAGGCCAGCTTCGAGAGAAAAATTGCACAGGACACTAAGGATAATCACAAGGCTTTCTTTAGTTATGTTAGGAACCTGGGTGGTAATTCCCAGATATGCTCAGAATTAGCTCAAAATGACAAAAAATACACCGAACCCACAGACATTGCCAACATCCTAGCTGACAGTTTCAGTGCAAACTTCTCCCCCCCTTCCCACCAAAAGGGCAAATATCTATCCCAGCAGAGTGCTGCCCCCCTGACATCTCAGATGCTCAGGTAAGAGCCGCCCTCTCCAAAGCAAAAAACACAGCATCAATGGGACCAGACGGTGTCCTGGGCTGCATCCTACATGAACTCCAAGAAGAGCTAAACCCAAACATAAAACTACTGTTCAATCTCAGCCTTACTACAGGATATGTGCCCAAAGAGTGGCGTACAGCAACAGTGGTCCCTCTCCATAAAGGTGGTGCCTCAACGGAGCCTGGAAACTATCGCTCCATAAGCCTGACTAGCTTGGTCTGCAAAGCTATGGAAAGGATCATCATGGACCTCATAAATAAAGATATTGGGGACCTACAGACACTGGATCCTACCCAGTTTGGCTTTGTTAAGGGCAGATCCTGCCTCTTAAACCTGGTTGATTTCTTTGAAACAGTCACCAAGGCCATTGACGAGGGGAAGGTGGTCCACACAGCCTACCTGGACCTCGCAAAAGCCTTCGATACAATACCCCACTCGGGCATTATAGATAAGCTCACCAGCTTAAATATAAACCCCTATGTCACTAGATGGATTGCAAACTGGCTCAAGGACAGAACCCACATGGTTAGAATTGCTGGAGCCATGTCAGACTCCAAACCAGTTACAAGTGGTGTCCCACAAGGCTCAGCCCTGGGACCTCTCTTGTTCGGCATATATTTCTCAGAGGTACAGGCCAACATGGAAGGACTGTGGCTGACCAAGTTCGCAGATGACTGCAAACTGGGCGCCATAATCGACTCTCCAGCCGACACAAGCATCCTCCAAAAGGGCCTCATAGAAACAGACAACTGGTGCCAGAGCCATGGCCTCAAGCTAAATGCCAAAAAGTGTATAGTCATCCCCTTTGGCAAAAACAAAGTGCCCACAAATTACCACATAGGTGGTAATCCATTAAGTACAGAAGAAGTAATTAGGGACCTGGGGACCCAAGTTGATAGCAATCTCTCATTTGACAACCACGTGGCCAAAGTGGTTAGAAAAACATTTTATATAGCCCACCTAATCATGAAGGGATTCACATCTAGATCAGGGAGGTCATAGTGCCTCTTTACTCATCCCTCATCAGGCCCATAATTGAGTACAATGCCCCTTTTGGGATGTACCTTACCAGACACCTGCAGCAACTGGAAAGACCCCAAAAGTACCTCACCAAGAGGATCAAAGGGCTCAAACAGATGCCATATGCTGCCCGGTTAAAGAAACTCCAGCTCTACTCAGTGGCATACTGCCTGTTCAGAGGCGATCTGTGCCTGACGTATAAAGCCATGTCCAACCCGGAATTAATGGACATGCTGCACCTCAGAAAATCCAAATCCCATCGAGCTACACGCTCGAGAGACTTGAACCTCAGCACTGAAATAAATAGGACATGCTGGAGGGACAGATTTATAACCCAGAGGCTCCCTTCACTCTGGAATAAAATCCCAGTCCAGGTTAGGCAGAGTCCCTCATTGACTCTCTTCAAGAGGAATCTTGATGAGTGGATGGGAGATCATAGGTTTACCCCGGGTATCACTTCTGTGTCACTGTTAGACAGAGGCACAGTATACTAACCTCGAAAAAGGGCATAGCAAAATAAATTTAAAATGGGTGGCGAAAGCCAAACACATTCTGGCTAGGCTTATAAATGCCCTAGGGCAGATAGCCTAGTATGAACCTATGAACCTATGAACCTAATGCTTGCATAAGTTACACCATACATTGATGAATTACATTACAGTGACGATGTAACAGCGGTGAGCCACTTTGCAGCTAAACCATGATAAAGGGAAAATTAGTATTCTAAGGATAAAAATTCAAAAGGGAATATTGCAGGGTGACTCTGACACTGCTGCCCTTTTGTCTTGCCTTTAACCAATTAGACTGTCTACTTAACAGATAAGGTCATGACTACAATTTGACTCCCAGAAAACAACACAGTGTAAAGACTTCTCATCCGCTATTTCTGGATGATATAAAACTGTATAGTTCATCAGATGAGATGCTGAAAGCACCACTGGAAGTGATCAAATCTTTCTCAGATGATATAAGAATGTTATTTGGTAGTGTTCAATGTGCAAAGCTGCAACACAAAGAAAATATCAGTCTGGGACAGAAATGTGAGATAAATGAACTTGAGTAGGAAGAAGTATATAAATATCTGGGAATTGAGGATTGATAGTATAACATGAAAAAATGTGAAAAAAAACTCAGTACGGAATATTTTAAAAGACTAAAATTAATACTGAAAACAGACGTGACAATTAAGAACAAAGTTCCAGCTATAAACCAATTTACTCATCCTGTTCTAACTTGGTATTGGATCGATTGGACAGAAAAACAAGAAAAATGCTCCACACTTATCAAATGATATATAAAAATCAGTGTATACCAAGGTTATATATTCTTCATTCTGAAGGAGGCACCAACCTCCTCAAAACTGATTACTTGTATGGATCTGCAGTTGTAGGACTACATACATATCTGCTAACCTCATCAGATCCAAACATAGCGAAAGTTTTGAAAGACGAAGAGAATAAGTCTAAGATGACTTCCCTGCTAAGTTTAGCAGAAGCATATCAGTGTAAAGTGGGAATGAAAACCAAACCAGGAGTAGATACAAATCAGGCAGAAACTGAATGTGCCAAAAAAAAACAAAAGAAAGAATATAAGGAGAAGGACAGCTGAGAAGGTAAGAAATGTGGAAAAAGCATAAATATAGTTGCAAGTACAGAAAACTCCTGGAACAACCTCATTTCATTTAGACTCTGATGCGAGAATGATTAAAGAGAGGTGAATTTAAACCAAAAAATGAAAGGTTAATATTGGCAGCCCAGAACAGTGGACTATGTGCACACTGGTTTGCAAAGTCCATTGAATATGAGACAGAAACAGATAAATGCAAGTTGTGTAAAACAGAACTGGAAACAATCGCACATCTTGTTGCTGGGTGTGATACACTAATGACAGAGAGCCTGTATACTGAAAGGCATAACAATGTGGAGAGACTGTTACATTGGGGATTCAACAAACATTTCAATATTGAAGTAGTTGACAAGCATTGGAAACATGAGCCACAAAGTATTATAGAGAATGATGAAATTTATATCACATGGGATCACCCATTTCCAAAATTCAAAAAATTAGATGTGAGAAAACCAGATATAGCAGTCTGTGAAAAGAAGACAAAAGCAGCACTGATCATTGAAATTGCTACAACCATTGATTACAATGTCTTACATGCAAAGATATACAAAGTCATAAAATACCAGGATTTGCAGGCAGAAATGCAGGCAGTGTGGAAGAAAAATACCCAGGTAATGAGCAATGGGTCTCAGAATTTACAGTGTTATTTAGATATGCTATGGATGTATGTCACTCCATACGATTTGCAAAAGGAGTCAATTCTGGCCATGCTGAGGGTGCTACAAAGACCAATTTTAGCTAACATTAAAGAATTAAACAATACTAATTTCACAAACTTTAATAGTACTTTGACTCAGGAATGGGGTCTATTCCCATTATGGTATTAGAAACCCAAAAGACTTGGAGAAATCAAACCAAGTCAAAGCCCCCACATCCTGCTTCCTTAAATATTGTGTCAGTGGGCACCTTATTCTTAAGGAGGAAACAATCCTCCCCCCCCCCAAAAAAAAAAAAAAACATCATGGTCATATTAGTCAGGGCTAAGCCAAATATTATTCATTGTGTCATGCTCTTTACAGCAGACTACAAGAATGGTTTGTAACTACTGTAATAGTGTAGAAAGTTTCTATTTTGTTTTGTCTGCACAATGAATAGAACTGCCTAGCAGATGTTATTGCATCAGGGAATTCACAATGATGGCACTTATATGACTTATTTTGTAATCAGTTTCACAATTATGTTGACTTTCTTAACTTAAAATATGCTTAAAATGTGCCCATATGACACTGATTTTGCCCTCAGTATTAACCCACGTGCACGGCCACAACTTAACATCGAAGTCTATCATTATCAAGCAACGTGCTATATATATTTTACTAACGAACAACATATGGTAGTGTTTCTGAACCTGAGTCACTACAGATACTGAGGACTTCAGAGACTGAATGTGTGTAAACATCTCCAATACATAATTGTCATATTTTGTTAGGATACTGATATCTGTACAGCAGTAACTGGTGTCTGCCTTGCTGGCCATCTCATAACATTTTTCAAATATCCTGGAGTGCAAAGTATCTCTGCAAACCTCAGCATACTTGTATATATATATATATATATATATATATATATATATATATATATATATATATATATATGTGTGTGTGTGTGTGTGTGTGTGTGTGCGTGCGTGTGTGTGTACATATATATATATATATATATATATATATATATATATATATATATATATATACATATATATAGTAAAAAATCATTTCAACAAACACTGGCTATGCTCCTGCACCAACCCAGGTTAACTCACTCCTTCCTCTTCTATCCTCTCTATCCTTACAGTAACTTTATATGTATGCTTTCTGACAAAAAAAAAAATTTTACATGATATTTTGTTTGCAATTTTTAAATTAATGTTCCCTACTTACTGCTTTTTTTTGTAAAATTGTATTTAACAATGTCTATGTTCTGTTTCCTATATGTTTTTTTATATCTGTAATTTACCCTTGGAGCTTTTCTCCCCGGGCCTCTACTGAAAATGGACATATATCCAGCTAGACTAGCCCGGTCAACAAATGTAAAATAAATAAAATAAAAAAAATAAAAAAAAAATATATATATATATATATATATATATATATATATATATATATATATATATATATACCAGGAGTCTTTGTTTCTGCTTCCTGACTTCAAATTCTTAGGATGTGTTAGTTTGGCATTGCAGGCTTTTTGACATGGATTCCCTTAGATAGATCGATAAGCTTGATTAACATGAGTCAGTTCTTTAGTTTCCACTGCATTTCCTCCTTGGCAGTGGACATATGCAATACTGCCACAGGGTCTTGGGTTTCATCTCCTCATCTGCATACTCCATGGCTACACCAAGGTTTTTCTTCCCTTTCAGTTTTGTTTTTGACTATTTGTTTTGTGATGGTTACATATTCATATGAAAACTGTATATATTACCATGCAGTTCAAGTGTCAAACTGCCCCAGTTTTCACATATCAAGGAAATTGTTCATATGCTCATAGGTTGATACTAGTCTATCAGCCCTAGGGCCTATACGAGCCTAGCCATAACAATTTCCTGGATATTTCTTCCCACAATATTTACTTGCCTGGACCCTTGTCTAGCAGGGTGACTGACGTGATCCTCTAGGGTGAATTTCCTTTCTCCCATACAATTGTCAAGGTTCCTTTTGAAGAGGGCCAAGGAGGTGCTCTGCTTGACATGTATGGACAGTCTATTCCAGAATATGAGGAGTCTCTGGGTCAGGAACCTATCCCTCCAGCATGTTTTGTTCATTGTGATGACAAGGTTTAGATCCCTGGAGCGTGTGGCTCTGAGGGATTGGGATTTCTTTAAGTGGAGCATGTCCAACAGCTCAGGGTTTGACATGGCCTTGTATGTTAAGCAGAGATTGCCACTGAGTAGACGATATGCCACAGAGTATAACTGGAGTTTTTTTTAGACAGTCAGTATAGGGCTTCTGCTTTAGGCCTGTGATTCTTTTAGTGAGGTATTTCTGCAGCCTTTCCAGCTGTTGCAGATGTCTTGTGAGGTACATACCAAATGGGGCATTGCACTCTATAATGGGTCTAATGAGGGATGAGTACAGTGGGACAATGACCTCCTTTTTTCTGGATGGATAGCCCTTAGTGATGAGGTGTGCCACATAGAAGGATTTCCTGACTGTTGTGGCAATGTGGTTATCAAAGGTGAGACCACTGTCCACCTGTGTCCCTAAGTCTCTCATCACACTTTCAGTGTTTAGTGTATTGCCACGTATGTGGTAATTCATGGGCACATGGTTTTTCCCAAAGGGGATAACTATACATTTCTTGGCATTAAGCTTGAGCCCATGGCTCTGGCACCAATCATCTGTTTCTGTAAAGCCCTTTGTAGAATATCCACATCATTTGGGGATTCAATAATGTCTCCCAGTTTGCAGTCATCTGTGAACTTTGTTAGCCAGAGTCCCTTAATGTTGGCCTGTACTTCAGAGAAGTAGATGCAAAGCAAGAGCAGTCCCAGGACTGAACCCTGAGGTACTGCACTTGTCAGTTGTCTGGAGCTGGATTTGGAGTCAGCTACTTTTACAGTCTGGGTTCTGTCAGTAAGCCAGTTGGCAACCCATCGAGTGACATAGGGATTCATGCCCAGCTTAGTAAGTTTATCTATGATTCCAGAGTGGGAGATGGTGTTGAAGGCCTTGGCAAGGTCCAGATAGGCTGTGTGGACTGCCTTACCCTCATCCACAGCTCTGGAGACTGATTCAAAGAGTCAGTCAGGTTCAGGAGACAAGATCAGCCCTTCACGAACCCAAACTGGGTGGGGTCCAGTGTTTGAACATTGCCAATATCTTTGTTTATAAGTTCCATGATAATGCGTTCCATGCCCTTGCAGAGCAGGCTTGTCAGACTGATGGGACAGTAGTTCCCAGGATCCAAGGTGGATCCTCCCTTGTGGAGTGGGATAACTGCAGCTGTGCGTCACTCAGTGGGCATGAAGTCTGAGGTGAGGCTATGATTAAACATGACACTTAGGTGAGTTGCCAGTTCATTTAGTAGTTTGTGTAGTACACAGCCCGGGATGTCATCTGGTCCCATGGATGCTGTATTCTTAGCTTTGGAGTGTGCAGTTTCTACCTGTGTGGCCATGATTACCGGAATTTGGCAATCTTTTGGTATTGAGATGGGCCCTTTAGGGGGTGAGAGGGGGGTGAATTTGGCAATAAATCGATCTGCCAGGATATTGGCAACATTTTTGGGATCAGTATATTTAATGCCATTCTGTTGTAGCTCAGAGCAGATCTGAGCATTTCCATTTAGATTCTTGACATAACTATAGAATACCTTGTAGTTGTCTTTGGAATCTTTGGCAATTTTATTTGTTGTTGTGGAAGGAAGTCTGAGAACCATCCATAGAGATAGTGCTAAGTAAATATTATGGTAACCATTTCCTGTGTGACTGAGGATAATATACAGCATAAATATAAATAGCTTCAACCTTTTACATAATCAGAATTATGGTCCCTATATTTTTGATCCGTGAGTTAGTCCAAGTGAGTATATCTTTGTTAATCAATATGTCTTCATTAATCTATATTATTGTTTTCCTTTAGTCTGGAATTGGTCATGATTCACATATTTGCAAACCATTGGCTTTTGCAATATTTGCAAATCTATTTTCAGTCACATGTCAACTGTTTCTTATCATCAAATATAGGCATTGCCTTTTCAAAGAGGCTTTGTTAGCTATGTGGACACCATGATAATTCCAAATAACTAGCTAAGCCTATCACACCTAAATAATAGACCTAAGCTTCTAAGAGTACTGGTGTTATATTGCTGGATGCCATGATGCTGTCTTTAAGGAAAGGGAAATAAAAGTGTTTGCAAGACAGGTATGTAGTGCAGAACTTTACCTAAATGGCATCACCACTACCAGGAAAACGATCTTCATGGAAAAAAAATTAAGATTGATATTTTGGGAAGGCAGGCACAAAGAAGTGCTGCATGAGAGCTTAAAGCATCTAGTTAATGTCCGAACACAAGTAGAAACATACAGAAACTAGAAGTGCAGAGATAGGCTTATTATACAGATCATGGCTGACTGATATGCTTTTGCTAGAGAGGCTAAGAATCATGTAGAGTTATCACCAGGCTCACTGTACTAAAGGCCTTCTTACTGTGTAAACAAGCGGTCACTAGGAGATTGCTATGATGTCACATTCACTGAACCCTTAAAATTGTTTAACAATGTTCTCACTACCTCTTATTTTAAGTATATCTGCTTAATCCAAATCATTCAAACCTGTCTTTAACCTTTCCAGAATAACAACTAAGATTCTAGTCTTCATTTTACAATTGCAAAAGCTGACAGACATTGAAAAATTGATGCACAGTAGATGACTGAGTTGCAAAGTCTGGGAAGTCAAATGAGGCTAGACTGATACATATGCTCTTGAAATTTCCCTTTTCTTTCAACTTATTTATAGTATAGGACAAATGAGGATTGATTCTACCTTAAAAATTTATAAAAACCCAGTGTTACTTCAAAAACACCTGGGACAATACCATCTTTACGTAACTAAGTTATTTAAATAACCTCCTCTGGGGTTATGTTTTGCTTTACATTGCAGTACTGCCTCACTTGGAGAAGCTGACTAATGCCATCAAAAAATGACACAGTATATATTCAGTATTTGGGGATGCCCCATATTTCTAAAGGTCTTAATAGCAATTTCTCATAATTTCTGAAAACTTTGCATCACCTTAGTTCACATTTCCAACCACAGTTTGAAACATTGTATCTCTTCACTTTCCTAAGCCTATAAAACAGACAAGTGAAAAATAGCTCAGTTTGTCCTATCTGTTTCTGGGTATTTTTCTCTTCTGTTTCATTTAACAGTGTTTCAGTTTTGCTTCATTTTACTTTTTGAAAACATATCTATGTGAATTAGGTGTGTTACTTCTTCTTCCTCTAAAATTCTAAATGTTGCCTTAGCAGTATTCCCCTGCATTACAATTCAAGTTTTTTTTTTTTTTTTTAAGTGGTTCATTACAGATATAGCATTTTCTTTAAGCACATCCCATAAGGTCTACTAACAGGGCTGCTGAATAACATCTGCATCATCAGAAAGCCGTAATAACACACCTTCCCTGAAAGAGTTCAGTGGTTATCATACTTACACTGTCTAGTGATGGTGCATCTGTAACCAGCTAGGATGTATCCATATTCCTCGGAACTCCTTCTCTAGAATTATATTGCTTGATAACAACCTTGAACTCCTTCTTAGGTTCATAGATAAGTACTGGGCTAGCTGCTCTTATGAGCATGTTTGGCCAATTTCCCTTTTGGTGCTTGAATTAACCTATACAAAAGCAATGTTCCAAAAGTGAGAGAAGAGGTTGCACCAACACATGTGAAATTCAGAAATAATTTAATGAATATGAATTGGAAAAATACAAAAAAAAAGTGAACAATTAAGCAAATTTAATGGTTTACTATTAAAATCTGGAAAGTCAAAATACATTTCAAAGTTTCAAAAATAAATGTTGAATTCAAAATTTCAAAGTGTTATACTTGTCAAATGCTACTTTTCTCACAGGTTTTAGATAGTTAATATCAACATACTCAAAACAGGTAGTTTAAAGCATTGACAAGGTCTTTGTAGTCAGCACAACTGCCCCCCCACATCCCCTGCAAATTATATATTCCAACTCCGAAATCGCACTACAGTGAGGAAAAGGGTAAATTTCCCAGTCCTCACAGTACTGCGATCTGTTATTATAATGTCGAATGCACATTAGGGAAAGTACACTACCATTCCATTCACTGTTGTGTATTCAAACATTTGCCGCATGACATTATGGAAACTTGAAAAGATGCATTTGGCCATTCTAGTTTTGCTAAGTGTCATTCCACATTTTAATAGTAAACCAATTCCATCCCTTTACATACTGGGACTTCATCAGAATGAGGCTATCTATAATATCATTTCCTTTTATATCCAATTTCTAATTAACACTAATAATTAATTTGTAAATCCAAAGTACAGAAAATAAGAAATAAAAATTTTTATCATTCACAAAACATCAGGAAGCCTAGAATATGATGAGTAAATTGGAGGAACACCCATGAAGGAAGTTAAAAAAACATTGAAAAATATATATTTTAAAAATTGCCATAGTTAATTCAAAAAATTATACACCTTGAAAAACATAACAATTTTCATATACTCTAAAATCAATAAATATATTCTAAAATGTAAATAATACGTAAACACCTATTAATAATATAGAAAATCCCACTACTGTATAAAAAAGGAGATCATAATTTTGCCACTCTTCATCTCAATACTGGCTGGATAGAAACATGATCATTTAAAGCTGTGGGTTACTGGCATTCGGTCATAGTTGCCAAATAATTCTTTATATTCTAACCTTTTTTCTCATTACCCCCTCTAGGATTTTTTTCCATCTTCCTCAGTATACCAAATTTGAAAACCTTAAAATTATTGCATGTTAAGGTATGTTTAAAAAAGGCACTATCTGGATTACCGTTCTAAATATTGTACAAGTGTTAATATATTCTTTTTCATAGCATGTGCTCAGTGTTTCCCATCTAAAATCTGGGGCAATCAGAGCAGATGGCAAGATACACTACCCCGAGGACAAACAATTCTCTTTTTATAATGGAATTACTGAAGCAAGACTATTCTCAAACTTTATCATTTCTGATTCAAAAATGTAGGGACATTGTTTGCAGGAACCACATTTTTGGTCCCCTTCTTTTTAACCACCTTGTGAGTTGAATTATTTAATCATTGAAGAGTCCAGGTTGTTCCAAGAGTGCCTTCACATTAGGGCAGTGTTAAAAACAAAATTAGGTTTAACCCCTAAAGTGTTGAAAATGTGGGGGCTAGTTTTAAACATATTCCAATTATAGTTAACTATTCTTTTAATCTGTTGTAACCATTCATTGTACTCTATAACTAGATCCCTCACAAAGGGTGTAGGTCCCTCATGTATCCCCTCATACAGATTTTCCTTTAGTTTGTTTATCAGTTGCATTTAAACCCACTCGGAGCAGGAGTTTATGTTTCTATTACTGCTGCAGATAGGTTTTCCTTTGTTGCAACTTTTGGCAATTGCCATGCATTAGTTTGACACAGTGAACATGTTCCAAATGTATGCTCATTTTACAATGCAGGACATCTGCATATAAGTCCCTGGCTACTGCTTGCAATACATCCTTGTTCTCATTATACTTGTGTGTTAACAAGTGCACTTTTTTCATATCTATGTGCACAATCTGCTATATTTATTATGCTGCACTGTTACATTTTTGAAAATAGTCTTACGTGTCATTGGTATGTGTATGTGTCAACCTTCCTTGATGTACACTCCATGTAGGTCAATGACAAACAAACACATACGTCTATACCAGTGTGTTGCCTTTGACATGGCACATGTGTGTAACATATATACACACTGCCTTACACATTTGTTTGGGTTGTGTGCACCTACTTGTATATGTAGCAGCCTCTGTTGCTGTTCTGCAGTACTTCTGTTTGGCACTATGCTTGGTTCTTTGCTTTCACGTGCATGGTTATAGGTTTGGTTCTGTCCCCTGCTGGAGTTAACTAGCATTGTTAGACCTTCAATTACTCATCTGTGACGTTGCTTTCCTATTCCAACATCCCTTTTGCGTGTCCCTGTTCTTCACCTATACCCCACATCTTCTTTTCTAGCTCCAACTTTCCTTGGGTGTGTGCTTTACTTGTGTTCCTGATACAGTCATAACTCCGTTGTTAGCAAATGGTACCTGTGATGATGTGGCCGTGATTGCCCTTCACTTTTTTAATTTTTTTTTTTAAATTATTAATTTTAAAGTTTTTTATTAGAAAATCTATCGATTCCATCAGAATATCTCAGGTATAATATGATATAAGTGGACATTGACAATGAATTTCCTTGTCCCCCACCATGGCATATCACACCAGGGTTCTCAGTTATGAAAATATGAACACAAGTATGAAAATTTGAATAATAATTGACATATAGCACTTAATTTCACATCCTAGATTAATGGTCTTTGTATCATTTTGTCAATATTTCATTGCCTTTTCTAACACTGCCTATTATTAGCTGGTAAGTTCCTTAATTTATTTTATTTATTTATTTATTTTACATTTGCTGACTGGGATTGTCCGACTGAGCTGAGTAGCCCTTTTTCAGCGGAGGCTCGGGGAGAAAAGCTCCACAATGTTACAATTTGTGATATATATATATATATATATATATATATATATATATATATATATATATATATATATATATATATATATATATATATATATATATATATATATATATATATAGTTTAAAATTGAAAGTTTAAAATTGAAAGACAAATGACTAGATAAAATAGGATTTACAGACAGTAGTCAGCATAAAAACAATCAGACAAATGCAATGTTCAGTATTTCACTACAGAAGATAATAAACCTAAAGCAAATAATCAAGTATTGCAATCTGCTTTCCACTGATTATAATGTTATACAGTAGCAGTAAATATCCAGGCTAGAAAAATTTATAATATGAAAGTCCATATGGTAGAGGTATATCAAGGGCCATAATTTGACTGTCTAGGGTTAAGGTGGTTGTGTACAGAGGCAGGACCACTGAGATTTTAGATATTCTCTTGCTGCAGCTTTGAATTGATTAATATTTCTGAAGGACCTTATTTCATGTGAGAGTGTGTTCCATGATATAGAAGAATGGTAGCTGTAGAGATTACAACCTGTTTTGGTCTTGGGTTTGTTTATTTGTAGGAGGTCTTGTTCAGAGCTGCGTAGTTGTCTGGTGGGGTTGTAATATGAGATGAGAGGAGATAGGCTGGGAGAGTAAGATTTCTGGTAAAGGATGGAGTCCACTATGTGGAGTTGAGAGAGAAGTAGCTGGTGAGGAAACTCAAGCCAGTTTAGGTGTTGTAGGGAAAGACAATGGTTAGATTTATAGGGCTGATGTTCAGCAAATATAGCTACCTTGTTGTAAGTTGTCTCTAATTTGGCAAGTAATGTAGAGTTTAGATTTGTAAGAGCTATAGAATAGGCTAGGTAGGAGGTAGGCATGAGAAAACATTTTTTGCTTTGTTAGTGAGGAACCTTTTGTTTTTATAAAGAAGCCCAAGTTTTTTGATGTGATTTTTTTATACAGTTATTTATTTGCAAGTCAAATTTAAGCTGATCATCAATTATGACTCCAAAAAGTTTTGTGTTATTTTCAACAGTGATGTAGGTATTGTCTAAGAATAGTATGGAAAAAGTGGTTTTGAGGTGGATGAGGTTTTTAGGAAGAAAGAGAAGGAGGTTAGTTTTTTGTGGGGTTAAGTATAAGCTGAGTTTGAGAAAGCCAGGTTTCAACTGAGTTAAAGGATTCTTGGGTAGCAGAGATAAGATCAGAGGGAGTATCAGAGAAGGTGATGACTGTAGAGTCATCTGCATATTGTATGAGGGAAGACTGGGGGCAGGAGGTATGGAGCAGATTAGTGAAGATGTTAAAGAGTAGTGGGCCAAGGATGGATCCTTGTGGGACACCCATTTTTACAGGGAGAGGAGGAGAGAGAGCTGAGAGCCATCTCACCGATTGCTTACAGTTGGTGAGATAGCTGGAAAACCAAGCAATGGTAGCAGTGGAAAAGCTGAGGTTAGACAGTTTGGTTAGAAGGAGAGAGTGGGAGGCAGTATCAAAGGCTTTAGAGAGGTCAAGTAAAAGACAAGAGGCAAGTTTATTGTTGTCTCTTGCCAGAGAGATAGTATGGATGAAGGATAATAGGGCAGGTGTAGTGCTATGCTGTGGGCGAAAGCCATGCTGGGTGTGAGTAAGCAAGTTTTCCTGAAGTAGGTGTTGCATGACTTGCTTGTGAATGCTTTTTTCTAATATTTTTGAGAGAGGTGAGAGTATGGTGATAGGTCTGAAGTTGAAAATTTTGGTAGAGTGGCCTCTCTTATATATGGGTAAAGTGTAGAATTCTTTTCAGATAGAGGGGACTTTAGATTCAGAGATGGAGTGGTTTATTAGGATGGATATAGGGATAGCAATGGAATTAGCAGCTATCTGTAAAACGTAGGGTGGAAGATTAAAGAAACCAGACCCCAAAAAAGGTCTGAACATCATAAGGAGCTATGGTTGTGAACTGGAAATATACAAGAAAGGTGTTTTAGGTTTGAATGAGATAAACAAGCTTGAGTCCCTTATGCTCAAAGCAAACACTATTCTTCTTCAGGTTTCAATTATTTATCTGTTAACTGGAATGCTTGTACTAATACAGACAAATATGCTCAATACATCCTATTCTTAATCAATGCAAACTCACTTGACCAGATTGTACACTCCTATAGGATAAGATCAGATATATCAAATGTGATCATTATAATCATAGTCCCTTTATGCTCTAAGTCTATAATTACTATGTCTGCTTGGGTCTGACCATCACACAGTGCTTCTCATGATTAGAACCCAGCCAGAAATATTCATAGAACCTATAATCTTCAGTGATTTCTCTATGGCAGACTTACTTCATCTATGTAATGACCTGAGGAGGTTCAAAAATTCCCATCCTCCTGAGGACCCAACAGTGAACACTACTACATTCATGGAGGATTTCTAGTTTTAGATCAAAACGTGCATCAAGACTTCAGTCCTGATCTGTATAAAAAAAAATGACAAGTTTAGAAATAAACCTCACTGGTGGAACACTGGCATAAACAATCTTAATAATAAGAGAAAAGAAACTCCTCTCCCTCAAGAGCAAACAGAAAAAAATCTCATATCACAAAACTAAACTCAAAAAGTTAAACAAAGCACTTAGAAATAAAACCATTTTTTCCAAAGCTAGATATGAATTGAACATTTCCACCTTTGTCAAAGGGAGTTATAAATCCTTCTACAGTCATGTCAGCAATCTTAAAAACAATACCTAGCTATGCTCAGAGCTGATGCATAAAGACTTGACATATTCAGACCCTGAAAACATAGAAGACAAATGATCAGGAAAATTTATTTCAAACTTCTCTACTCTATATCACCACCTAACTTCCACAAACATTACCTCATGTTGTCTTCCCTCTGAAACATCAGCCCAGAACTAGTCCTAATGCATCCCTTAGAGGTGAAAAACATGGGACCTGACAATACCGTAGAATACTACTTTGCCAGTATTAAGCACTGTCTCACTGACCCACTTCATAAACTGTTCAACCACAACATCTCATATGACTTCATGCTTGAGGAATACAGAATGGTGGTGGTCATCCCCTACACAAATGAGACCCTACCACTGATCTTGGAAATTCTATACCAAAAAGCACCACAAATTTTATCTGTAATACAATGGAATGCATAGTTAAGGATTTCATCAACACTAGACAATGGCAGCCAATAGTCCCTTCATCCAAATTTGTTTGGATTGGGAGGATCTGCAGGCTGAACTCAGATGATTGCAGAAGACAGTTGCAGCAAACACTTTTCAATATTTTTATGTTGACCAATAGACTTATGACAGAAGAGGTCTTTGGTCCTGAAGAAGTTATTAATTTAACCTGGCTTGTAAGTCATGGCATCCTCAACAAAAGGGAATCTTGTACAAGGATTGGTTGACAAAGTACAGGATGCACCATACTGGTCTGATGGAGTGTCAAAGTGTTAGTTCAGGTAGAATCCAATCTGATAATAATACACATTGGTTCATAGGTCTGATTGTACAACCTAGTAGTCATCAAGAAGTTTGATTGCTATCAATCCCATGTATATATCTAATTCAGTCAAATCACACATAAAGTGAACATGAAATGGACAAAAAAATTCCCCCAGAGTGATATACATCAAAGATACATCCTGACAAATCACAGAAAAGCAAAAAATAAAGAAAAATGCTTAGTTAAGGATGCTACACACAAAGACACGAAAAGGCATCCCATGCCCCCCAAACATAAATATACCAACTCTACCACTAACCACTGCAAGTGCACAATGAACAATGACTGTGCTAACGCATCTATACTCACCACAGTAAAAACCAGAACACACACACACCAAGCTAAGAAACATCCCATGCAAACAACAAAACAAAAGTATATTTAAGCCTCTCAAGTAAACCTGCAAAAATAACACACCATGCAGCATTCTGAGTGATACATATTTCTGCAATGACATTTCTGTGTATTCTCTCAATAAAACTACTATACAAACCACTCAGTCAGTTCAAAGACTGTTCTATTCAACTACACTCATGGGTTTGATGTACAGATTTTTAAAAGGATTGAGATCATACTTTGCCTTACAGTACAGGCACAGTTCACCTCTAAACAACATATAAGGGGTCTACAAAGAACATAATATAGTATCGGTTCTGGATTCTTTCTGAATAGTTCATGTTTTTGAGCACTATGATTCTTCTGTTAAGGAATTATTGTATCTTTTTGTGTTTTTACATCTGGTTGGTCCATGTCTACACAGCATAGTACTACATCGACCCATCTCTCCAGAATCTACTCCAACCCTACATAACCACGAGACCACTAAGATCCATCCACAAAAACCTCCTATAGGTCACAAGAGCCAATAACTATGCTGGAGAAGCATTGTTCTCCTGCACTATAACCAAACTCTGGAACTCCCTCCCATCCTCAATTACTGCTGTAACTTCTTGCACCCACTTCAAATCCTTACTAAAATCACACTTAAAAACTTGCCAGATATGCCCTTGCAAACCCCCCCCCCTCTCTAATGCCATCCACTCCACCCACCCACTACCTATCTCGGCCCCCTATCAACAACCTACTCTTAGCAAGCTTGGCTACTCATATTCCCATCTACCTAACACATAGTACTAACTTCTTGTAGCAACAATTGCTAATGGCTGTTATGTACCTCATAAACAGATGTATCAGTTGTTCACTGATGAATCTCAACTACATTTGTAACCATATTTAGTATATGTCACCATATTTTAAAACTGTACTATGTTCTACAGCTGTTTTACATCTATGTTTTTTTCTTGTCTTACATCCTCAGCTGGACTAATGTCTAGATCTTAAATTCTATGTTTTTAACTGTATAAGATAAGTAATACTTAATGTGGAGCTTTTTTCCCTGGGCCTCCGCTGAAAACGGACCTGTGTCCAGTCAGACTCTCCCGGTCAACAAATGCAAATAAATAAATAAATAAATAATATTCAAAAATGATTCAGATCAGAGAGTTACAAACTGTCACAATTGTCTTTCTGCAGTGATAGGATATGCCCTTTAGAATAAGGTGGGCTACAGAATATTCTTCATTAGCTTTGTTAGATAGACATCGGTCAAAGTTTTACACCAGCTCACACCAACTTAACATTTGCTTGACGGACAAAAATCTTATCTGGCATTTTAAGTGCCTTAGCATTCTAATTCCCTCCATCCATATCCCCAATGTCTGTATGGATTCCCTCTCCACCAACATTTCAGTGGCCCATTCCACTGATCCACAACTTCCTCTGTGAAGAAGTACTTTTGGAGTTCCACAAAGCAGTCAGTTCCTACAGTTTGCTACTTAGAGCCCTACCTTCTCCTCTGTCGTTTGCTGCTTAGAGACCTACCTCCTCCTCTGTCGTTTGCTGCTTAGAGACCTACCTCCTCCTCTTCCTTCTTGTATAGAATGACCAATACACATTTCTTTTGTATAAGCTGATACAATAATATCAAGCCACCATCACCGCCATCACCCCCCTATGCACGCACACACACACACACACACACACACACACACACACACACACATACACATCTCTTCTAATCTCAGATTGGAAGAGCTCTAACTTCTCTAGACTCAGGTCATATTCCTTCCTCTCTATCCCATAGATCATTCTGGTAACTGCCCTGTGATCTCCTTCCTGTAGCTTAAAGTCATTTTCCTTATCTGGCCTCCAGAAATATATATATATATATATATATATATATATATATATATATATATATATATATATATATATAATATGTATATCCATCCAGTAGGAATAGTATTTACAGTAAATGAGTTTTTAGTCAATGATGTCATTGTAAAGAGTTCTGCATCATACCTCACAGCCATCCAGATTTTCACAGAATATCCAGATATTTGCCTCATATTATTGGTCTGTTCCTCATAAAATTTGTTGTTTTCTGGCAAATCACTGATAACCTGTGTCACTAAATTATGATATAATGACATGCATTTGAGTTTCAGACTTCATATACTTCAAAAAAGGCATGTTAATACCAATTCTATTATTCTAGCAACTTTGTTTTAGTTCATAAGAGCAACATTTAAAATTGCACCTGATTTTGAGCCTTTGTCCTGCGATTATTTTTAGTTGTATTCTGATTTCATATGCTTAGAAGTGGAGAGGAATGGTGTGCATTGTCAAATGTCTTGTCAGTATAGCTACATCTTGCATAAGCACAATAAAGAATGTAAACAGTTAATACTTTCACCTGCTCATTTTTTCTGCAGTCTATGGACCACCTAGTATCTGGTGTTGAAGATATTTGTGGACAGTGGAGCCATTACTACTTGAAGGACAAGTAAGAGGCTAAATCCATGTTGTTAACAACTAAATGAGCTGCATATCTTGTTCTTCATTGTCTTATAATAAAAGTAACTGATGTACACAGTTCACTTCTCTGCTAGTTCTACCTGATGTATTTAAGTAGCACTTCAACAAGTTCTAAAACAGAGCTATTTCCTTTAATCAAATGTATCTACAGATTCAAAAACATTAATGTCAAGTACCTGAGGAAAATTTTGATTGGGAATAAGATGCCAGAGTCCAGCATTATTTCTCTATATAAAAAACTGGAACTGCAACATGCAATTGACCTGGCTGAAAGTGGACAGCTGAGTACAGTGCCATCATCTGCTTCTCTGTTGTAAGTATACATTTTCATGTTAAACTTAAGTATACAATTTTACCATTAGTCTGACAAATAACCTGTCATAAGCACATTTTCCATATATACAGAAACTAGTTTTTATTGGAACTACAGCAGTTTTAACTGTGTATTAATATAAATCATTTCCTAGACCTTACTGACCAAACTACAGCAAGATATTTGGCTGAGATACTCCTATAATAGCTGCAAAATTAATAATGATTTGCTCTGTGTAAACTAAGTAATAAGACACTGCAGACTCCAGTTTACAATTAAGATTACTGAAAACTATGGGAAGAGATACATGAGGGAATAGCATACTTGGTCCACTATATTGTAGTCATTACATGATTCCAAGTTCATCTAACAAGTTTTTAAATAACAGTACTTGATCCACGAGAATAGTACTCAGCTACACGAAGAGACTGCAAAAGTCATGAATTTCATTTTCTGATTTAATTTTTTTATATTTTCCCCAATGTCCTACAGTTAGTACACAGCAATATAGTGATTTTCTGGGATTTAATTCCCTCTGCCTGTCCTTGCCTACTGTGTGACCCTGGGTAAGTCACTTAATGAGACAATACTCACAGGTTGCCCCAGAAAAGGAATAGGTGCCCACTTGTCTTACCTAGTTAATAAATAGATAAAATGAAACAGCATTCAGCTGCCTTAAGTGTTAACTGGCCCATTCATACACCATGAGTGAGGTCCAGTCAGAGAAGACTATCCTTCAGGCAGATATCAGGGTGTTTTAGTATTTAAGCTCTGTCCCAGTCCTCACAGACGTTGCTATACACCTTGCATTGCTAGCCCTTTGACACACGTGTGTTTCCATGCATATGCCAGTACCATATATTGCTTAGCAAGGACTACAAGTCCATTCCATGAAAAAAGTCCTTTGCCCTATCCTCATTCATACAGAGAACATAGCATGCCACTGCAGATCACATGACTCCCTTCAGGATAATTGAGCAAGAACTGGCCACTTCACTTCCATCCCCCAAACCCCCAGCCTTCTACTTTAGTGCCCAGACCACTACTTGAACCTGGATCACAGAGGTGCAGTCAGGGTTCATCCCTCTATACCGTGCCTTCCTTTCTATGAGCTACACTCGGGTAAGTCCATTTCCTCTTCTTATATTTCTTGATTTTAATTAATAAACTAGTTCAACAGTGATTTTGTGATTTTCTGCAGTTTGTGTAACTGATTTCCTCTAAAGTTCAGGGATAGATCGGATATATTCTGTCATCTTTGCTGACCTTAAAGACAACATTTTTTAAAATTAAAAAGGGAATTGTTGTAGCCAAAAGTTGAACTGTATGCAAACCTCAGTTGAAGTGACACATTTCATTTTCATTAGCCAGCTTCTAGACTTTGTCAACCGAAACAGGGCAATGTTGCACTTTTTCTGGTGTTAGGTTTTCCTTTGAGAGTGTCCAAGAAAGGTATAATCATTTAAATTATTATTACATAATCATGTTATAACATTTGTAATTGCATTGAAAGGAAAACTTGGACTACCTTATTCATAACAGTGGGTTTTATGACATAAAAAAGTAACAGATGAATACCCTGACTTACACAGAATTAAGGGTTCAAGATACTGACCATTAAAACTGCCATGGCATAGCAGCCTTGAGCATACTGTGAATATGTTTGGCATTTATCTACAGCCTATAGATCAATAAATTAAAGAAAATGTAACATATAAATCATTATGCATTTTAATAAACCATAAAGCTTCATTTTGAAATATTAGATGTTAGAAATGTATGTAAGGATCTGAAACATTAAATAGTATCTTGACTCCCAGGTGTAGTCAATAGTTACAGTTCTATAAAATTAAAATGTAGTGGCCAGATACGTAATTTCACTTTTTAAGGGTAACTTGTAAACAAAACTGTGCATGCACTTTGATAAGATGCAGTATGTGAGAAAAATAGACTAGTGCTTGAAGCAGTTCATGATATTTTTATTGTTTTTTTTTTTTGAACTGACAAAAATGGTTTTGCTGTACAGACGAGGTCAGGAGTTATATCACCCAATACCTGGTTGTGTGGCATAAGCCTGATTATGACCTAGAGCATCAGACTTCAAGTAGTGGCAAAGATGCTGGAAAATCCTATTTGAGGGAATACAGGAATAAGTGACTGATGCAAGCTTGTCCATCCTGGTAGGGAGAATGGTAATTCTGGTCGGCCTGTTGCTACCAAGAAAATAGAGGCTTGTGTGGTATCAAAATGTCCAAGACTGGGAGATGGGTTCAGTGCACTCAGGCCAGTAAAGTTAGCCATCACTGTGTGTGGGTGATAGTTTGCACATGTATGCTGAGACAAAGGATGCCTTGGAGTGATGCAAATATTCAAGTCGGCCACCAAGGACAGGGTTATGTCAGAATGTTGATATTAGTCCAGACATCTTCCACTGCTGCCTGCATCTATGCATCTAAGCTCCTCTGGTTGGCCTTTGCAATCATACTGGGAGCCCTCTAGTAGTGACTTAATGAATGGATTCAAGATAGACAGGGCAAAACTTGATGATTGGTAGGCAGGACTGGTGTTAGCATTTTGGGATCCCCCCAGCAAATATCAAGTTGGGGGCCCCCTAGGCACTTCCAGTATAAGTATCATTCTGTCAGTGCCACCCCTCCTAAGAAACCTTTTAGTTTGTGCTGCAAACTCTTAGGAGTAGAATGTACAGACAGACCTGTAGCTACAAGCTCTTACATTACAACAGGCCTATATACCACACTATGTTGACCTGTCTAACAAATGGACACTTACAGTTACTGGCATTTAGTTGCAACAATGATACATTGCAATAACTATGTACAGGTCTGGAATTAAATGAACTGATGACTAGGCCTACCATTTCAACTCCCTCTGCACACACCCCCAGTTCTCTCCTCTGCCCCCCCCCCTTTTGGGCTCCCCATACCACGCATATTACTTTTTTCTTCCTTTTCTCACATTTTACCGTACTCTTAGCTTTTTTAAGAAGCCATAATTTTCTATATGCTCTGAAGTGCATGTTAAAGTTTTTTTTTCTTTTTACACAACCTTTTCATCCAGTAATGAGCTTGAAAATAAATTATGATTAAGGAAAGACATTCACTGTGCTGTTCAACTTAAGTTCTCCTTGCATCCTTTCAACACTCCTTTCCTGAACAAGACAGCACAGTAATAATCATTTAGGAAATAACTCAAATAAGCAAGGGCCCAAGAAGCTGTAGGGTTACAGATGGTCTGGGATGCATTTTAGAGCATATTCTCAACATTTTACTCCAATGGTGGCCTAAAGAAAAATCAAGAAAATAATTTCAGTCTTATTTTTTTCTTTAAATTGTCTTAGTCATATATTTCAAGTGACTGCTGATATACATATACATAGCATGCTTCCTCATCTGTAACCCTCAAAGTCAGCCTCATGTATATGTGCCTGATGTGTGATTGTGAGAATGATTTCAATGATATATTCTAATTTGTTGGTCCTAGACAGTACACCACCACTACACAAGCTATAGTAACCTTCTTTTTACACTTTTGAGGTCTGTGAGAAAAGTAAATAAACAATGACCACACTGTCCTCAGCTCAAACACAAGCTGTAATAAAGAGTGTGTAGTGAACTATATATAAGGTGTGTCTTGTTTTAATAACAGTTTACTCTGTAAAGGCTTTTCTGCCAAGGCGCTAAGAGAAAAGTATATTTTGCTGCAATTCGTGTTTGTTCAGAGACAGATTTATAAGCTGCTATTTGGTTTGGCTTTAAGTGCAATTTTATCTGCTTTTTGCACATCGACCTTTTGATCAACCAATAAATGGACTTATTACATATTTAGAGGTATTGTTCCTGGTCTTCGTGATATATTTTTTCTGTTTGGTTCTCAGTTGTATTCACAAGCTGTAATAACTTCAAGTGCACACCTCTAAGGTTTGACTGTGATGAAAATTAAAGTTGTAATAACCACACAATCCTCAGCCACCCATAACCTACAGCAGCTTTCTGTATACACACATTTGAGCAGGGCTGGTTTTAGAATGGGTATGGTTGAAACCAAAGGCTATTATCAGCTTTATCCTAAAATGGTGATATATCAGCACTCTTCAGGTTAAACAGATCAATCAGAAAATTGATACATTTTTTCTCCTGAGTTTTCTTCAATGAGCAACAGCTTTTGTGGGGGCCCCTACAGAGTCAAAGATGATTAAGGGAGCTCCCAGTATCCATTTATACAGTCTGGTGAGTGGGGGCCACCAGATTCCAAGAAGATCTAAGTGTCTGAATGCTCTGTGATATATTTTAGGTCTTACTTTTGAAATATAATTACTTGTTATATAATTACTTGTTAGGTACATTTTTTACTGATACCCAGAAGAATAATGTCTGTGTCATGGCATTACTGGGTGCGTGCACATATAAAAATCAGTGATATTTTTACATACACACATAGACACACACAAGCCTAAGCCATTGTGGTACTAGTTTTGTACTTATTTCAGCAAATAGCAATACATTGTGCAACATTGGCACTGCCACACCAGATCAGTAACTGCTGTTTAGCAGTCATCAAACAGCAGGAGGGGTAAGTCACTTATTTCCCTCATTGAAGAGCAATGCGTACCCATCACTGGCCCTGATTTCACATACCCGTCACTGTCCCTAATTTCACATACCTGTCACTGGCCCTGATTTCAAGGACCTTCCCTGATTTTGTTCATACTTTTGCTTTCTCCTTTGTAAAAAGTTTGATTTGCTGGTAAATCATTCAGGACTACAAACAGTCAATCAATCCAGACATCTGGGTTTTATACTTATTGTCCAAAAATACGTGTTGATGCAAAAGGTGTTATTCTACTAACTTTTTAATCAAATTAGAGTAATATGTAAAATGTAGTCCTGATTCTGAGCCTTTATTCTATTATTTTTGGGAATGCACTGAATTCTTAAGCAAATAAATTGAGAGTTATAGTATCTGGTGTTCTGCTTGTATTTATAAAACTCCCTGAAAGAGAAAATCATCCTTGATGATCGGAAGTATCAGCTCTTCTTAAAATCCAAAATTTGCACTGAGATAAGTCACTCTGGGCTGATGATCTCTCTAGTGCTTACCTTGCTCATGTTCATTATCAGCATCATCCTAACAGGGTCATAGCACAGCCCTGCCCAGGTTAAAGAGCATAATTAGTAAGTTAATACATTTTTTCTTCCTCATTTTCCCCAACCAACAGCAGCTTTTGTGGGGCCCCCACACAATCAAGGAAGATTAAAGGGGCCCCTGCAGCCATGGGTGTAGCAGGGACCTAAAGCTGGCTTTGTAGTTAGTGGAGAAAATGTCCAACAGCAGGGGTTAACTAAGCCAGGGGCACTATGTCAGTGGTAAAATATTTAATAGAATTCTGATGCCTGTTAGTTGACAAAACATTGTTAATACAACCAGAAATATCTTTGAATTTTAAAGGGGATATAAATAAGAGTTCTTACACATGTGGTTTATTAAGTATACAAGAATGTTGTGCTAGCTTTTGTTGGTTTGACAGACATGTTACAAAACATCAGTATAAGATAACTTGCTGTGGTTGGGGGCCCTCAGCAACCGCAGGGTTTGCTGGTGCCCAAAGCCAGCTATGCTTGTAGGCATTGAGGTAAAAACAACTTAAAAAACTCATGAAGATGGAGGGGGGGTCTAGTGATCAGCTCTGTAAAGCAAAGGATTAGGCTTACTGCTGTGCTGTGGTTCTGCCCATAAATGAATATATGGCATTTGTAAGTCTTACCTGGGTTATTCCAGCTATCTTTATTCCAAGAATGCTGGAGGAATAAAATGATCTAATTTTAAGATGAATGCAGCATTAAGAGGCAAAGGGCATTGGAAGTTAACTGATCTCCTGTCAGTCTGCTAACTGAAAAACTCATGATCATGTTACTGAAGTGCACACAGGCTAGAAATGTTAGGTTGTGTCCCAATGGGTAAAATACAGAGGATTATGATCAGATTGCTAATCATAACTACTTTGTCAATATGTTCAAGAAAAGGAGCCAAGAACTTCACCTTGATAACATCCTGCTTTGGTCTCTCATTTTTATTGTTATTTTGTATGCAGAATTGGTAATAGCTAATGACATCGAGTTGGGATGTGTATTTCTAGTACTTAGTGGTGTTTTTATTCATTTACTGTTTTTTTTAAATGTTTTCTAAACAATAACACCCTTTACATCAAGTATATACACAAAGATTAAATACATCAAAGTTTCATATACAGTTTTAAATAAACTCATTTAATTAGTAATTATATTCATGAAGCGATACTTTATGTTTTAATAAATTTAAAGTTCTTGTTAGTAATAGCTGTTAATTTGGTAAACACATTTTATTATGGCCAACAGTGTTGTCAATTTTGATAATGTCTGACAGTTTAGGTGACACAGGCTTTTTCCAGTGTGCTAAAAGCATCTATAATATGGGATATTGAGATGAAGTTACATATCCAGGGAAGAAGTACGTCCATCTTTCATGGTGTGACCTTTGTTTACTTCATAATTCATATACAGTTTCTGGGCATCTCTCCCTGTCACTGGTGTTTTTACATATTTAGGAAGGAGTGCAGAAGTAGTCCTTGGGGTCATATCTTATTCTTGTTTACTTGCTGCAACTTTATGTAATATATTATATCACGTGTGTTAGATACTGACTGTGTCAACATGCATTTTAACGTCATGATAAGGCTATGAACACAATTCTTCTGAGTACTGATAGTTTAAAGAGATTTCATTGAAAATCTGATTCAGCAGATCAAAAACAGAGTGTTTTGGCCTGCTGCACCTCCCATCTGGGAAGTCAAGCTCACAGTTGATTGAAAGTGGTTTTCAGCATAATCGTTTCACACTATTGGCACTCAGACTAATTCACTTGCTGCAGTCATTGCTTTCTTTCATGTGACATTAAAGGAAATAACGTTAAACAAGTATTAGTTGTAGCACAATATTGGCATTATTGAAGAAAGACTGCAACAATAGGTAAGGTATGTCAATGTGCCTCATGTCAATGTTATTAACTTTATATTATTATTATTATTGTTATTATTATTATTATTATTATTATTATTATCATTATTATTATTATCATTATTGTTATTAATTAAGCTTATTATATTCAGTTTGTGCAACTGTATTCTTTCAAAATGTGTAATTTGCAAATAAGTATACAAATAACTGTAAACAAGTGCATAACTGTTGGCATCCATGTGTAATCTCTGTGTTCTTACCTTATGGCCCTGGGTCATTACTGAAAGGGTCTTCAGATCTGGAGAGAGAGAGAGAAAAAGAGAGACAGAGAGCTGTTGGAATTATACACAATAGAAACATAGTCTAAGATTAATGTGTTCAGTTTTAAAAATACTCCATAAATCAATTAATTGCATTGCCATTTTAACAAAAAAGTAAAACACTAGTACAAAAGAATAAACTCTTTGTAAAGACATTAAAAGCAATATGACAGCATAAAAGAAGGGAAAGAACTCTGTCTCCCTACTCAGGGTCTGTATATCATTCCTGATCTCCGATTTGTATGGATTCTGTATGTTTTTCCTATGTCTGCATGGGTTTTCTCGAGGTAATTTTGTTTCCTTTAATTTTCTAAAACATCATTGGCTGCACTAAAATGTCCACACATTTGTGTGCATACAAATATGTGAATAATGTGATTGTCTCATCAAACATCACACATTCATAAGAGTGAGCGAAGACCCTCTGCACCTTCCCCCATATAGAGGTCTGCACCCCCCACACCCAGTGTAAATTTATACCAACTCTGAGAATGCACAACAGTGGTATTAGGACAAGCTCCCTAACACCAATTTACCACAATCTCATCCAAAAGGTTGCTGGCAAAAACTCCATAGAAAAAAAAAAATCACTCATATGAGTATTCACTCGTATTTACAGTTTCAAAAAAAGCTTTCGCTCATATGAGCATTCGCTGTTTCACCTGCAACTGAATATGTATGTGTTATGTTTTATCTTTGCCCTTGTGACTTAAATCATAGCTAAATGGGGCAAAAAGTACCATGTACCTGGTTAACAAATAAAAGCGTTAATAAATGCAAGGAAATGCCTCTTTACTGAATGTCCAGTTGTTGTGTCTTTCGGCTTTTCCCGGTTAGAGGTCATCACAGCGGAACTCTGGTCCGCTAATGATTGGCAGTAGATTTTTACGTGCTGAGTTGCCAGCCCTGATGCACAACCTTAAACGAAGGTACACCCATTCAAGCATGTCTCCACACAGAAGACGCTCTAGCTGAGAATCGAACAGGACAATGTCTTACTGTGAGGTGACAATGCTACAGCAGCACCACCACCACAGTGTCTTTACTGGATGTCCAGTAGCCCCTGTAAAATACTCCACAGACAGATATGTTGGAGATATAAGCAACAAGATTTCTCTTACAAGGAAAAATAAACAGTGAGATCTGAAGTACAGAGAAAGACTATGTAAATAAGAAAAAGGTTAAGTGGAAGACATGGGGTAGTCAGGTTGGTGGTCTACATAAACAGTGCTGGTCAAAATCATTGGATGAGTTCAGACTAAGTGCTATTTCACTGACTTTAGATGTTACATCTCTGAGTGGTACTATTTACATTCTCTTACAAGTAGTTTAATCGCCAGTACCTCATGCAGGAATCAGTAGATGTGAATGAAATTCACTTTATTTTGATGTACCAAATTCAGTTCAGGACGATGTCAGCAGTCCTCATGGCCTGCCACAGAACTGCCTTGTTGTAACATTGTAATAATACCATGTAAAAGCCAAGAGCAAACCGGCTAGCACAATATAAAGGCTCTTATCAGCCTATGATATTTTGGTATTTCACATATTTTTAGATGTCACTATATGCAGCTGCACCAGCTGCTGCAGAAAAGGCAATTCTGTGATGACAAAATATAATGAGTGATTTTAAATCCCAACTCCTTTGCCATACTTCCAGCTAGCTAAGTACAGAAAATAATCAAAATTCAGTATGCCGATGATGTCACTCAGTACACTGATGATGCTACACTGATAACCACACCTAAGCCTCTCTCAGAACTTTAGGAAAAAAAAAACAAAAGCCTTTTTTTCTATAGAAACCTGGCTCAGCAATTCCATTACCTTCCCACTGTTAAGAAAACCATGTTATTGCTTTTCACATCAAAATCTGCATCTTATACAAAAATAACGTCTCCATTATGTCATTAAACAATACTCCTATCAAACTTTTATCTTACACAAAGTTACTTGGTGTCATTATAGATAATCATCTGAAGTCTAATATTCAAATAAAACAAGCTGTAATGAAAACCCCTAGAAAAATTGGACTCCTACATCATAGCAAACACTTTTTGACAAGCAATACCAAAAATCCTCTGCATATTTTCTACCTTCACTGCTGTATACTGCCCCCAACTAAAGTAGTATTCAGAAATCTCTGCTAACAAAAATGTAGCAATGCCATAACAACATAGTTAAATTGGCCACTAACCAATCTGCATAATCCTATCCTAACTAACCTTAAAAACAGTCAGGTTGACTAGAACGTATCCTGTTAGCATCTGTTCTGAGTATAACCTACAAACCACAAAACTGCCCTGCACTGCAAGCCTTAGTGGAACCTTGACTGCTGCATGACCACTCTGCCCCAAGGACAAGTCCCTGTTAAACCTAACTAAAATCCATACCACTGCTGCCTAGACCTCTACTTGAATCATGTCTCCAAAATCTGGAATTCCATCCCCACCAACAACATACAAAAAAAACAACCTATCCAGATTCAAAAACTTGCTAAAACAATACTTTAAAATCACTTGGCTCTGCTCTTGTACCTCATCAGTCTAGACTACCTCTGCCCTTACCTACCTATATTACCCCTATTTACCTAAATAAAAAAAATCCAAATATAAATCTCCTACTGCATTCTATCCCTTTGCCTTTATTGCCACTTCTGTTGTCTCTACTCGTGTACTGATAATTTTTTCTGTTCCCCACATTTCATCTAATAGTCTCTAACTTCTACATCTACCTCAACTTTTCTACACTTTTATCTAAATTTATATTAGCTAACAAACATACATACTATTTACATATTCCTCACCTCCTCTCTGCTTTCTATTCATGTCTAGAAATGTAAAATTGTAAACTGAATTTTAGATTTCAAAGTGTATGCCAGTTTGTCATGTATTAATATATACTGACTCTTATATTTTACTAATTGCAAATTTTTTCTACTATAGCTGTCCTTCATATTGCACGTCCATGTTATAACATTAAGCTTTACATTTTTTCTATTGTATAAAACTGCCTATTTCATAACTGTGGCATTCCAAACTGGGCCTCCAATGAAGATGAGCTACTACAGCCCAATCAAATTACACCAGTGAACAAAAGTAACAAATAAATATAAAATAAAATAGAATAATTGCTGTGGTATACCTCATCAGTTCCTACCTCTAGAGTTATACGCATGGGGTTGGGATGATGCTAACCTTCTCCACTAATTTCACTTCTTCGACCTCTCCTTGCCCACTCCTTTTTCTCCTAATCCATCTCATCTCTTCTAACCCCTGTACTATACTCATCTCTCCCACACTATTCTCTTAAACAAATTTATATTTCATTGCTGTTTTCATCTCCCATTTACTAACCTATTTATTTTTACCAATTTTCATCTATTTTTTACTACTATTAGTTCAATTTCTTAAACTTGCTATATAACTTTTTTTTTACTCTAACTTCATTCACTTCATGTACTTGTCTTCTACTTTTTAACGAAAAGTCGTATTGATGCCTGTACTATCCTAGTTTGATTGAATTACACTTTTTTATTCCACCATTTTTCACAGACTTCATTATTATCTCCTGGTTAACGCTTGCACTTCATAAATGCTTATGGTTTACCTCTCTATCCTTTTCATCCGATTACTTTCTGTATATATAAACTACTGTATACCAATGTAATGATTTGAAGACTGTAAAATCATTATTTTCATGTTTGTCCCTTGCCAGACATCTGCAGCAACTGAAGAGACCACAGAGGTTTCTAACCAAGAAAATCCAGGGCCTCCAAAACATGACATACATGGAAAGACTGAAAGCCCTGTCACTGTACTCTGTATCATACATGCTGCTGAGAGGTGACCTGTGTCTAGCCTACAGAGCAGTCGTGGATCCTGCCCTAATGGAAATGCTGCACATCTGCAAATCAAATGGAACAAGAATAACTCATTCCAGGGAGCTCAACCTAGCCTGTGACATTAAAAGAAAATGCTGGAGAGACAGATATATCACCCAGCAATTGCTGCTCCAATGGAATAAGCTCCCACATCATGTGAAGCAGAGTTCCTCAATGACTCTATTCAAGTACAACCTTGACAAATGGATGGGTGACTGTAAATTCACCCTGGCGGTGGCACCTATGTCCCTCATGGACAGGAGCAGTCGGTGCTGATCACAGAAATGCTCTGCTAATAACGATCATCTAACTATAGTCAATAAGGGTACTCAGGTTTTTTACATGGCTAGGCTTGTAAAAGCTTTAAGGCCATTAGCCCAGTAATCACCTATGAACCTATGAACCTATGTATGGAGCTTTTCGCCCCAGGTTTCTGCTGAAAATAGGATCAATGCGCAGTTGGGACTATCCTGGTAAACAAATGTCTTATGAATAAAAAGATTGTCTCATTAAACATCTCTCCAACACCCATGGTAATATTCTTTGTAGAAGAAACATTCATTATCATTTCTGACCCACCTTTTCCCACTTTACATGGGGTTGGAATGATGCATCAGCTGTTACCACCTCTTTCAATTCATGGCATTCTTATACAATCCATCCATCTCTTAGCTGGATACCATTGTCTTTTATTGCTATTTTCCTATCTCTCCCAACTCTGATTTAGTAAAAGGTCTTCTGTTTTCCTATACATGTGACCATACCTCCATAATCAGTTGCTCTTGGGCATACTTTGGCTTCCACTTTGATGTCCTCATGTTTTCATCTGTCCCATTACCTTAACTCATTAGCGACTGTGGCTCCATTTCTGTATGTGTCTGACTCATGCCTACAGAGCTAGTATTAACTCAACCCTTTTCTGTACTGCCCAGCACACCACTCTCAAGTTCAAATAAAGAGTTTTACATTTTTACTTACTCTACACATACAAAAGTAGGGTCACTAGATACCGTGCTCTCATATGTGTAAAATAAGTAAAAAAAGACATATGGTTACATAGAAAAAAATGGCTATATTGTGCTTTCTTGCTCATAACTTTTAATAATTCACTTATCTGATTGTCCTACCATATCTGGTGCTCTTCAGCATAACTGGATTAAACATAAGATGCCCTTCTATTCCCATGTTGCAGTATTCATAACATGTGGGGGATTCCCCACTTAGATGACCCAAACATCTGACCAGTATACCAAAGACTTAAGCTATTGCTAGGTACGTGTGATGTTGTACAGAGAAAACAGCTGGCTTCAGACATAAAGGTGACATCTGCACGTACCATCCTCAGAAGTTCAATAATACCAATCCAAACTCCAGCTTCTACCATTTGTCTGATTGTGAAAGTTATTATCCATTCAGATAAGTGCCCATTGGGGAAAAGTTTTATTTGTGCTTTTGCTACTGCATGCTCGTAAGAGGTTAATGCCACCCAAGAAGGGCAAGTGCCACTGTGGAAGACAGATTCCACACAAAGACAATCACGACCAGTGTCTTTTCTGTCTGGGTTCTGATTACACCTACAAGGCCTCTGCCATTTGTCATGTGTTCATTCCTAAAACACTCCTCAGTCATCTGTCTGCTCTTAACATATATCTTGAGAACCAGAGACTAAAGCAAGTAGCCCTCACTATGGAAGGTACTCCAGGTCCATTGGGTGAGCCCCAGAGGAAAAAGGTGAAAAAGATAAGGCCTGAATCTTCGGCTGCATCGTTGATCCCAGACGTCCCTCTCTAGGCTGGTGAAGGACTGGAGGTACATATGGTGTCTGGTCCTCCTCCTTCATTGGGTACTGATTTAGAAGCCGCTATGGTGGGTTCTTTCAGCATGTGCACAGAGGCAGAGGCATCACAAATGTCTGCTTTGGACAGCAAAGGTGAACTGCGGCTCGCTCCTTCAGATGTTCCTTGCAGTACCTGTCCTGCCTATTCGATTGAGGTCTTGCTGACATTGGGGCAAGAGCCTAGGTCTATGTTGGCCCAACCATCCCAGCCTACAGGAGTACTTCCACTTAAAAGGAAACACAAACAAAAGCATGTGTCTCCCACACAGGATCCTTCCCAGACTGGCAAGCTTTTTCTCAAGGAATCTTGAATGCCTTTTTGGCATTTAGGCCTTCCAATTTGCAACCTCGTACTCCAGCATCTCCTCTTTCCCCTCCACCTAGGAGTGCTGGTGTTGAACAAGAGGCCTTCATCTTCAGATGAGTCCCTGGCCTACTCCAATCAAATTGACTCTCCTCTGAGTTATGCATCCCCTGAAGTTTATTCTAATGGTGGAGACTCCCCTGAACAGGATATTACATTTGGAGAAACCATCTCCAGAATGAGGGATTTTTTCAAGTGGGAAAGCACTCAGGTTTTGGAAGTATAAAAGAGGTATTATGATCTCTTACAAATAGACCCTCCTGCCCCTTCAGCTATCCCACCTGTTTTACCAGCTTTTCAGGATGCTTTTCTTTTAGCATCCATAAACCATGACTCTCAACCTACTGTGCCCAAAAGGTCAGACAGGTTCTATAAAGTCCCTGAAGACAGCAGCTATCTGTACAAATGTCCTCTTGCAGTCCAGTTGTGATTTCACTTTGCTGATAAACCTTCTAAATTACTGCCCTTCACCAATGTCTTGCCCTCTGACAGGGTCAGTAGAATGATGGAGAGGATTGGAAAAAAGGTGTACACCTCCTCCACTCTGGCTTTTAAGGCCATTAATTATCAGACACACATGTCTAAGTATGTACTGGCCTTACTTTCCCAAGCCTCTCAAGTGCTGACAGATCTTCCAGATTCTACAGCCAAATCCCAGCTCTCTTCCCTCTTGGCAGTTTCTTCCCAGGTTATCAGACGTTCTATAAAATGCAGTTATGACACAGCTGAAGTTTCTGCAAGATCACCAGCATCTGGTTCTGTCCTTAGGATGTATTCTTGGCTGAGATTGCAGCCTTTGTCTGAGGATTTCAAGGCAAAACTCATGGATGCACCCCTAGACAATAACACCCTATTTGATGCTAATGCTGCAGCCCTCTTCAAATCCCTTCAAGAGAAAGGAAAAAAGCTACAGGAACTGAAACATGTTTTTGTCTCTCCAGTTCCTAAATACCATAGGAACTACCCTTCCAAGCCTAATTTTGCAAGGAAAAATACCTGTGCTCCTTCCCAATCACACAAGAAGGGTACACGCAGGCAGACTCCTCCTAGGTCTTAGCCATCATCTGCTCAAAACACCCCCTTTCTGGAAAAGCCAGATAGTCTGTGACTATCTGGCCACTCTCTTAGAAATCTCCCTTTCCCAGCAGCTTTCTCATTTCCTTTCCTCATGGACAAGCATTATCACAGACATATGGATCTTCTCTATTGTCCAAAACAATTACTTCATGATTTGGAAAACCATTCCTCCCTTTATGGACATCTCACAACCCCCAAGGGACCAGCTTCATGTTTTCCCACAAGTTATTCAAGACTTGCTATCACAAGGGACCATACAAGAGGTTCCTTCCTTGTAAAGAGGAAAATGTTTCTATTCCAGGATGTTTTTAGTTTCCAGCAAAGATGGTCCTTGGAGACCAATTTTAGACTTCTCCCAGCTCATTCTGTTCCTTCAAGTCCCCACCTTCAGGATGCTCACCGCCCTGCAAACCCTGTTTCCCCTCTTGCTCCCTCGGGCTTTCCTGGGTTTCTTAGACATCAAGGATGCTTATATCCACATCCCCATCAACCCTCTATTCAGGAAATTCTTATTTTTTTCTGTTGCTTCCTCTTGTTTTCAGTTCTGTGCTTTGCCCTTTGGAGTCTCTACAGCTCCAAGGGTATTCACAAAGTGTTTGGCTCCTATCGTTGCCTTTTGCAGAGTCCAGGGAATTCTCATCTACCCTTGCCTGGACGCCCTGCTCATTCAAGCAGAACATCCAGACATCTTGCAACAGAACCTTCAAACCACCAACCTTTTTGCTCCTCAGCCTGGGGTTCACTATCAACTACAGCAAGCCTTCCTTAGCTCCTTCTCAGAACCAGGTTTTCCTAGGGTGCAGGATAAGGACAGACCTTATGATGGCCTTTCTGCCTCTGCAAAAGATGCAATCACTGCAAACCTACTTCCAACAGTTGCTTTCTCTGTCTTCTTTGATTGCCAGGAGAATTCCTCAGGATGCTAGGGTTCATGGCTTCGGTTATGCAAATGCTGCCCCTAGCCAGACTCCACATGCAAAAGTTCCATTGGTACCTGAAAATCTCCTGGTCCCAGCATGCTCATCGTCTAGAGTTTGTCCTTCCACTCGTAACCTGCCTAAAGAAAGAATTGTTTTGGTGGATTCAACAAATATCTCAGAATCCAGGACTCCCCTTTCATCCACTTCATCCAATACAGGAATTGTTCACAGATGCTTCAGATCTGGGGTGGGGAGCAACACTGGGGAACCTAAAAGTCCAAGGTCTGTGATCTCTTTCGATAAGGAGCAACACATCAACATCAAAGAGATGAGGGCTCTGATTCAGGTTTTTGAAGCCTTCTGGTCATCTCTTCAACTAGGTCCTTTGAAACTGTTCACAGACAACACGACAGTTCTCTGGTATATGGACAAACAGGGGGGAGCAAAGTCTTGTCTTCTCTGCAGATTAGCAATCAAGCCTGGGAGACTGCTCTACATGCAAAGGTAACATTGACAGCTGTTTATATCCCCTCAGCCAAAATATTCTAGCAGACACACTGATCAGGTCCATGACACAAGCCCACGAATGGATGATCCACAGGAATGTGTTTCTGGACATACTCTACAGGTGGGGTACACCTCAAATAGATCTCTTTCCCTACCCTATGAACAGACAACTTCCAAGGTTTTGTTCCAAAGTCCCCACATCTTCTGGCTTGGAAGGTGGATACTCTATCATTCACATGGAAGGGGATATTTCTCTATGCATTCCCTCCTTTCCCACTAAGTCAGAAAGTCCTGCTGAAGATTCAGAAGGACAACCCAAAAATCTTGTTGGTGACCCCCTATTGACCAAGATAGCATTGGTTCCCTTTTCTGCAATTAGCCAAGGGTAGTCGTCACAAATTACCTCACAGTGTGGATCTACTCACACAAGACAAGGGATCCTTTTTTCACCCACATTTAGCAACACTGAACCTGACTCTGTGGGTGATAGGCTTTTGATTCCTTTCAGACACCTTTTCTCTAAGAACTTACTTCTAGTCCTGCAGGAGGCCTGAAAACCCAATACAAGGTGAAATTATTTGTTTAAACAGGTTCTCCATCTGGTGTCTTAATAATTCACTAGATCCATTTTCAGTGGATATTCCCCTAGTCATCTCTTATTTGTGTGAGCTACTCAAGGCTAGACTGGCTTATTCTTCTGTTAAAGCCCATTTATCAGCCATTTCTGCATGTCTGCCTTTATCTCCCCCCTTAGCTTCTAGGCTAGAGGTTACACTTTTCTCAAAAGGCATCCTTCACATCAGACCTCCCAGGAAACCTGTTCCTCCTCCCTGGAACATAAATTTTGTTTTAAAAAAACTGACTGACTCCTTTGAGCCTGCAGCCTCAGCTTCCCTGAAATTTTGTAGATGGAAAACTGTTTTAATGGTAGCTATCTCTTCTGCTCGGAGAGTTAATGAACTTCAAGCGTTAATGGCTTCACAACCCTTTCTGATTTTCCACAAGGATAGGGTGTTTATACCAGCCCTTCTTTGATGCCAAAAGTGGTTAATGACTTGTCCCTAAACCAATCTATTCACTTACCTACTTTTTTCCCTTCCCCTCAAAACTCCAGTGAAAGGGTGCTGCACACCTTGGATGTACATAGACAACTTAGATTTTACTTGGATAAGACCAAATCCATTAAAAAGTCTGAGCAACTCTTTGTTTTCTTTCACCCCTGGGCACTGGGAAAACCTGTTTCTAAACAAACTACTTCATCTTGGATCTCTAGGGCAATTTCTTTCTGCTATGTGTCTCAGGGGAAAACTCTTTCTTCCTCTGTTACGGTCCATTCCACTAGAGCTGTAGCTTCCTCTCGGGCCTTCTGTAAAGATCTGGACACTGCTTCTATCCTGGAAGCAGTTACTTGGTCCTCTGTCCATACATTCAGAAAACACTACAAGCTGGATTCTATCTTCAGATCAACAGCAGGATTTGCCAGGCAATGCTGCATGGCTTCATGGAGACTTCTTGTGCTCCTTCCCCCTTTCCCACTCATTAGATATGGTATCCTTCTTCATGTTATGAATACTGCAACATGGGAATAGAAGGACAGAATAGTTTTGCAAAATCGTGTCCTACTCTTCCATGTTGCAATATTCTATCCCGCCCTCCTTGGTTCATGCTCTTCTTTGGATATTACCTGGTTGCCTATTATCCTTGGACTGGTGTTCTAATGGGGGCATTCAGTTCTGAGGATGGTATGTGCAGATATCACTTTTATGGCCGACATTGGCTGTTTTCTATGTGTAACGTTGCACATACCTAGCAGTAGCTTAAGTCTTTGGTATACTGGCAAGACATTCGGTTCACCTAGGTGGGGAATCCCCCACATGTTATGAATACTGCAACATGGAAGAGAAGAACATCTATGGTTATGGTACGATTTTACACAACTATTCTTTTTATCTGGTTGATCTGGTAGCATTAGATGATTGATGTTTCTCATTTAATTAATAAATTAATTCACTTTTTTTCTCTTGCAGCTGCTTTTGTGCAGTTTCTTTGTTTGTATTAGTTTTACTGCCACATAGACATACTTTAATAAGCCAATCAGATCAAGTGACATCTGTGTTGCTTTTCTTTGTAGCCAGACATTGAAACAACTTCTGCTCCTCTTAGTTCCCAGCTGCAGCAGTTGAAATCAGTGCAACGGGGTACTGTTGAAATATGCCAGCAGTGTTTACAGTGGGAGTACAGAGTGGTCAGTAATCAGAATTTTTGCTTGGTAACAGAAGGATATGAGACTGAAAGAGAGAACCAGCAATATGAACAAGGGAGACTTTGAGGGAAATAGGGATCTTGAGGCCTAGTCTTTATGCACCAAGTGACTGCACAGGTACATGTGGGGCAAAAATTAATGGAGAGAAGTGGGGGTTATGAGTGAGAAAGAGTAGATGATAGAATAATAAAGCAAATGAACAAATGGGGATATAATTGTGAAATGGAAGTGTGAAAGTATCATGAAAGTATTGTAACATAATGAAATAATAACTTCATAGCATAGCATAAAATAAATGTTTGCTTGTACAGTGCTGACATTTTGCTAATACTTTGATATCTTTTGTAGTCGCCTTCAGTAAATATCCAATCATTCATAATTTGAAACAGTTATTCTTAAACCATTAGACAGTCTGGTAGATTCTGATACATATAATTTGCAATAATTTTTCCACTTGAAAAAAATATTTAAGTACCTATATATCTTTGCATTGATGAAAATAGTTTCCATAAGAAATCTGTTGCTGTTTTTATATTTCATGTATTTTCTTCCAAAGCGAGAACTCAGGTGTCCCAACTGTTTCAATAATTTTTAATCTACATTTTGTTTCTTGTTTCACAAAAACAGTGTTTTTTTTAATTATAATTTTATTTTTGAATCCTCTAGTCACAGAACAGGCAATGCTTTAGTATATTTGGTTGTAAAGAATTATTGTTTAAATGAAATCCATTTCTTTACTATATTCTTCAGTCTTTTTCTTTCATACCTCCAAGTTTAATTACTTTATTTTCTTTTTGTGAACATTATCCAAAGTTGTGTCTACAATAAGTGTTAGAATTGTTTTTGCATCTCTGAAAACAGCAAGTGAATATGTCCTTATTTGCTCCAGTTGTTTAAACGTTCCATAACTATCCCTTTTAGTTTAACAGTGTCTTAGCAATAGACATACTTTTACAGCAATGCCATAAGAGATAGTTTGAAATTATAGTCTGAAATGCAAACTGTTTTCTGCAGTATTTTTTCTACAGAATTACAGTGCTGATATGTGTCTATGGCTTCTGAGGTAAAGAAAAAAGAACAGCCACCTATTTTTGTCATATCTCTATGGTTAGCAATCTCAGAATGACTGATAATACTGAAATTTCTAATATTTCTGCCATTGCTATAGCATGTCTATATGCACTAGCAACTACAAAAGCAAAATGTAGTTCAAAACATTTCGATATCTTTTTATTAGCTATTCCATTCCTGCCTTTTTATAACTACATTCAGTTTTATCTTTTCAATACTATGTAGTCTTATTCTGGAAATGTAGTTAATTAAATTTTGAGAGCAGTCTGGGACCTTTTATCTCATTCTTGATTTGATGCCCCTGCAAAAAAAAAAAAAAAAAAGTTGGAAAGTCACATTATGGAAGATTGCTTCTAGGTCTTGAGGAATTATAATATGCCATGTATTTTTCATGTTTTGAATCCTAAATGTGGATAGGAGCATTTTGCAGACCCTTGTGCTTTGGCCAGTATGGACAACTCACATGGGAATTGTGATTATTATGTGGTCTCATAGAAGTGCTGAGATACACACTGTCCAGCTTTGTGGGAACAAAGGACAGGGTATCTACATGAATGTGAATAGTAGTACTGATAAATGTTGACCAGTGTCATCTCTTTCATAAAGAGACACAGTATATATTTTTTTCACTATTCACTTTGTTTCTTAAAATACTTCTGTAGATTTTACTTTTTTGGCATGCATGTTATTTTCTTTACAAGTACACATTTTTTTGCCTGTATTGCACAGGTATAGTCATTATCTGTTGTTTACTGTAATAAAAGACAATCATTCAAATAACTTGAATGCTTTTCAACTGGTAACTATTTCACGTGTATTATCAGTTACCTAAGATTTTCAACAGTCAGTTTAGATGCCAGTAGGAGTAAATGCTAGTGTCATCCTCAGCCAAAGTGCCATGACAGATGCAGCTCACTGAAATATTTACCAGCTATATTGAAGAGAAAACATAAATTGTTGCACGGGGAATCATTATTATTATCTCAGCTAATTCGCAGCCATGTACCTCTCGGATCAGTGCTAGGAGTTTTGCTGTTCACTGACTTGCTCGAAAAAGTATTTGCATAGTGTTAAATGCTGATGACTTGATCCTTGTATATTCTCCTAATTCAGTTTTAGTAGTTAGATTTTTTATACTATTAAAAAAGTGGTATTTTTATTACCTCTTTTTCTGTTCGTTTTGTTTTTTAACTGTAATATTTCTGGATGTCTGCTGAGATTGCTGACCGGCAGTTAAAGATGGCATGTACAGTTTGGAAAGTTAATTTTGTGTGTGGTGGGGGGGTTGTAGTAGCATTGTGGAAAAATATTTCACCGGACAAGTCCACGCAATTGTCAGGAATGCCTGCTGACTGAAATGGGGAAGGTCAGTAAGTAAGGCTGTATGACTTGTTTTCTTTATGAGTACATGATATTCTAATACTTCCATTAATAGCTTGAGTTGTAAGATTTTTTCCATGGCACTTCATGGTAACAAATGAAAGCTTACATAATGCTGCAAACATTCTCACTGATACTAGTTATTTGTGTATTGCCATTTGGCAGACATTTATATTTGTTTACTACTAAAATATGCATATTAACATAACTATTGTATTTCTTTACATATCTCTGCCATTGTGCACTTGGATGGATTGCAATTAAGTATTTCACATCAGTCATCAGAGAAGTCATGAATAGTTCCTTAGATGAATGTGCTACTTGATAACACAAACATTATGAATTTCCCCCTGGAAATATTAATATATGGCATATGTTCATACTTAGTTTTATGACTTCAACCAGAGGGTGTTTACATGGCACTCCAGGCTATCAAATGAAAGTATATACAATGCTTAAAAAACTTTGTACTGGTAGTTGGTGTCTAGCTAGGATTGTGTGGTAGATATTTACATTTATTTGGTATTCATAATTATGCAAATATCTCAGAAATAGAGTGGCTTCTGCAAATCTAGATTGTAGCATGTCTGGCTAGCACATTACTATCATTGCTATGAAAAGTAGTGTGTATCGAATAACTTTCGTATTTTAACTTTTTGTAACTTTTATCATGTTTGATATATATATATACATTTATTTATAGCTATGTTGAAAAACTGCATTCTCAGAATTTTACCTCATGTGAAGACTGTCCACAGAGGAGCTCTTCAGGTGTCAGAGGTGTGAAAGGTGTGAAATTCCACTCAGGCTAGGTGTGAAAGAGTTAACTTTCATCAGCTGATCTGCCTTCTTTGTCTAAGTTTGTGTGCCCTACTGCTGTTTTGTTCACTGTAATTTTCAGCTTCTTTGACATTCTTTTGACGCATAGTCTTTGCCAGATGAACACTGCACCTCTAATTCTAGCTTTGAACTCCTTATGCAGACTTTCTTTCTCCTCAGCCACACCTCCCACATACTTGAAGCTGTTAAACTGTTATATCAGTTTTCTTTCCATCACCATTTTCATCTGCTTTCTTCTATTTGCTGCTATAACCACTGCTTTGCCTGTATTCAGTTTCATCCCATCTACATTCAGTGTTCCCTTCCAGTCCTTTATCATTTGCTCAGGTCCCTTTTTGGAGTCTGCTTGAAGTGCTACTTCACCTGAATACAGTAGCTTTGTTGATCTGTCCCTTTTTGACTTGTTTGCTGATGGGGCTCAGAGCTGAACACTTATGCTCAACCAGCCCCACTTGAAATCCCACTGTGAGTCTGAAAACTGTTCATATTTGTGTCAAGGGATCCAAACCATCACATTTCCAAGTCTAGGAATGCCCATTTGGACTATTTCCTTCAGTTCTCCCTGATCTGTCTCACTAGAAACCTTAAGACAGTTGTACGGCACCTTGACTTGATATTAGCTTCTGATTTCCTACGTTATCAGTCACCCTCTCCAGCACTTTCATGTAGCGTGACCAGAGTTTAATACTTCTGCAAAGCCAGATCATGGCCAAGTGGGGCCCTAGTCATGATAATGGATCAGGGGCCCCACGGCAACACCACCCAGCCATTCCAGTGTCCTAATAGTTGGGTATTTCCCACCAGTTACCATAAATACTGTTCAAACCTGTCAGTGTGCATATTATTTTCTGTACTTCTACGATGATTAGAAATATTTAAAACTTTTATTTCAAATTTTAACACTGATAGCCATTTGCTAAACAAAACAACACAGTCTCACAATAAAAACAGACTTAGCATGAGCAGTAAACTTTTCTGCCCTTGAATCTCACATTCATTGAAATGACATTGAAACCTACATTCAAAGAAAATGCATCTGGCCAGTGGCAAAAGTTTACCTTTGGGGCTGTTTTCAAACCATAGGCCCCTTGCACACATTTTCATGACCATGCATACATGCATGTGTATTTTTGATGCACCATCCTGATACTATTAAATTATATTCCTTGTATAATGCAGCACCAGTTGTTAGAGTGTGTTTTGAATTTGTAGATTTCAACATTTTTTCCTGTAAGCAATAAAACAAAACATATGAACCAATAAGGGCAAAGTTACCCATTACAGAACATTTCAACCACAAAAGGCTACTTAAATTTTTGTCATTACAATCCACCAATATCAGTCAATATATATAAGCACTGCAGAAGTAAAAGTTATTTGTATAATTCCATGTTAAATAGATCTATGTCTAATGAAGAGGTTGCAGCTCACAAGCAACTTTACATTTCATTGTTTCATGTACAAATTCAGTGCCTGCTGCCCTTAAAGAATAATACCCATGTTACATTTAAAAACATTTGGTAAGATGGTAAAGTTGCAATAGGGAATTGCCGTCAGACTAGCAAAAAGTTCATAGTAACTGGGTATCTCATCCAAAGGAGGATGCACCTCCCATCAAAGGAGGTACTGCAGTATCAGTACTCCATATACAGGTTGTACGATAAGAACCCACAGCTTTATCCAGCAAAGGCAAGTATGCTACCTGTTGTACTACTAGCACTCCGTTTGGAAACTGTAGCACAAACACAGATGATGGTAATTTGAAAACTAAAGCAATTACAGACTGAAAATAGGCTTAACATGAGCAACAGTAAATTTATCTTGCATTAAAACTCAACATTTCTTGAAAATACACAGAAAGTCAACATTCCTTGAAAATGCACAGAAGCTCAACAGTCTTTGAAAATTCACAGAAGCTAAACAGTCCTTGAAAATGCACTGAAACTCAGCATTGTTTGAAAATACACTGGAACTGAACTTTCTTTGAAAATACACTGAAACTCAACAGTCCTTTAAAGACACTTGCTGATGACAGTTGGGCAGTTGGTGTAGAGGATGTAGGCTCTATGGTCCTGTATTGAAGGCTCAGGATTTGAGCCCGAATGAGTTAACCAACTGCCAATTCATAAATGGGGCACTTTATGCACACACACACACACACACACACACACACACACACACACACACACACACACACACACACACACACACACACACACACACACACACAATCTGTCTGCAAGGGCAATAGCATAACTCCATGCTTGTTTGGTAAAAATCATGTGCATGTGTCATACTAAGGACATACTTTGAGTGTGTCCATAAAGAAGAAACATAACACATGCAGAGTGTGTTCTTAAAGAAGAAATGTAAGTTTTTGTGGCAGCCCTGCAGCCATTGCGGGCATGAGCAACTGCCTATAATGCCTAGTGCTGGATTAGTCTTTGTGCCTCTGTACTTCCAGCAGTTGGGAATATCCCCTTTGTTTCATATTCACTAGGGTGCATACTGTCCAGTCATGTGAGATACACTTCTTCATACAGCAAGGATTACTCTCAGGAGACACTTCTGCCTTAACACAACATCTTGATCATATCTGCCATGAATTCATCTGAGCCTCTTGCCTTCCAAGACTTCATTTTCCTCAGTATACTTTATGCTTCTAATACTTTATACTTCTAATGTGGCTTTTCCTTCCCTTCCTCTTTCAATTCAGGCTGTACATGCAGCAGTACAGATTATGTGGGGGGATTCTTAATTCAGAAGCTTACTCAAGTACTCCATCCATCTGCCTTTGAAGTCCTTTGGACTGGTTATTAGAGTGTTGTTGGCATCCATTACAAATGTTGTCTGTCAAATATCTTCATCATAATGCTGGTAGAGTTTCTTAGTGTTATATGCAAAATTTGTTTCTAGAAGCTGGTACACTTTCTTTAATATCTTGTTTTTTCCCATTGTGACTGCTCCATTTGACTCCCTGTTAGCCAGCCAATATTTTACACATGTTAACTTGGTAACTCCGCTGGACACAAGCGTCCCTTTTCAGGGGTGACCTGGAAGCAATGTCTGGTTAAGTTTAGATACAATGTATAAGAATGGCTTGGATGTGGATGGCATGATGGAAGGAGGAGGCTGGACATCCTCTGGAAGGGCAGTTCAGCAAAGTTACATGGCTTGGGATCCAAAGCCTACTACCCAGGAGGAGGAGGATGGTCTATATTATTTCTTTGACAGCTTCGGTTGTCGAATGCTCATTGATCAACACCTAACCGTCGAAGTTTCAAAATCATGAACGGCCATATAAGTGAATTCTTTCCTTGGGAAAGAATTTGCTTGACCATTATCGGGGATTTGCCCTTTCCCCAATGTAGAGTGATCTCGGGGTTGGTATATTTAGTTGGGGGGGTGTGAGGGGCAAATTCCCCCACTAAATTTAGGTTTAAAAGTTAATTTTATTTCTGGACAGCATAGTGAATTCTTTCCTAAGGAAAGAATTTGCGTATATGGCCATTCGCAATTTTGAAGCTTCGACGCTTATGTGTCGATCATTACACATTCGACAACTTAAGCTGTCAAATAAATAATATATACCCAAGGAGGACAGGCTAGAAATGTTGTGGGAAGTGTGATGAAGTAGAGGCTTCAGAGGACACTGAGGGATGCCATCAGAATTAGTGACAGATTCGTGGCAATCTGATTCAAGTTTAAGGAAAGGGCGGTATTCATAATCTCAGCCTATGTCTCACAGCAGGTTGTGATAGTGAGTGCTTTTTTACCTCTAGGTGAGAATACATACCTAATATCCTCAGGTGCATCTCTGTCATTTGTGAAACCTTTTTAGAAAAACAGGTTTACACAATAATCTTAAACTACTACATGTAAACAATGAACAGATCTGCAGTTTCTAAATCAAAATTCCACTCAGAAACTGGAAATTATATGAATTTGTAGTAAATCAGGTGGCTTATTTCCTTACTGTGTTATAGTGACAATGCTGTGTGCCATTGGCATCACTGTCTCTGGAAATAGTATCAGTTTCTTTTTTTCACTGAATTATTTTGATTAGTGCTATCTGTAATGTACTAAAACTTTCCATGGTAAATTTAAATGTTAAAAGTAGGAAATTTTACAAGGTTGTGTTAAGTATTCTGTACTGTACTTCATTTCAACCTTTTTCTAGTACTGTTGCTTTGGTTTCGAAGTTCCACAGCAAATTTTGCAGTTTTGCTCATTCATGTCTGACTCACAATTATCACTTTTAAGAGCTTGTATATCAGATTAAGCTATTTTTTTATTTCATACTGTTCTTAATATTTTACAGTCACACTATAAAAGCAATACATCACTGACCAAAAGTATGAGTACTTATCAGTCACTTCTAGAACCTCATAAGTTATATCAAAAATAAGGTAATTTTCCATTATCAGGGCAACAGTTAAAGATACAGTGCTGCTTTTTTCAAAGCACATAATATTTACTTCCAAAAATTGTGATGTGTGATTAAGGAATTACTCTTCTCAAAATAAAAGCATAAATTATGTACCCATAAGAAGATCATCACATCAATTAACAGCTATGCTGTACGAAGAAACAGTAATGCATATAAGTCGACAGCTCCAGGGGAAAGTTGTCAACACGCATGGCTTGTCTGGTAAGTGTAATTTGGTAGATTAATAAATACAGTAAAACTCTAGCGAGGCAGCTCAAGGATGCTGCCATGACCCCCATCTAAAACAGTAAACCTACACGGGTCAAATGGTAAATGCACAGCTTAGATGTCACCTCTGTTTGGAAGGAAGCCGGCGCCATGCCTATTACAGCAAGGCCACAATGCTGTGAGAAACAGGACTAACTTCCCATTCAGCGATATACTGTAATACAGTTCCAGCTCAGCAGGGTGCAAAATCTACAGTAAAGTCAAACTAGAATTGGTTTGGGATGAAAAGAACAAAATGAGATAACATTTGGTACTGTAGACACGGCGTAAAACATGTTTTATGTGCGGGTGGTATATCTCTGAGTTGGAATACGTAAGAAGAAAAATAAAATACAAATTTGAAAGAACCGTAATTTGGTTGGATGAAATGACATTGCTTTACAGTGGATTTGTAATATTTATCAGGCAGTGACTGCTGGCAAGCATTTCTGGTTTATTAAAAATTAAACAAACTTTGCTATTGTATTTCAATAAGTGCACCCAACGAAATGCAAGAAGCCTGCTTCACCCACTGTACGTCCTTGGAGTAATTTCCTGCACACCTACAGATATCGTTATTAATCCTACATTATAAGTTTAAAAAGACACAATGGGAAGTTATGATTTTGAGATAATATACTGTTCATATTTGCTGTATTTATTTATTACAGTTGTTAACCTGGATAGTGAGATAAACTGTTTACACAAGCGCACTTTTTTACTGCCATATACATTGTTAGTTTTACATTTCAAGTGCTCATTAGAACTGTTGCCCTGATAACGGAAAAGTAGTTTAGTTTAGTTTGAAATTTCATACTGTTTTCTATAGTCATACAAATAAAAGGAGCATTCCATGCCCATAAATGAGAGACCTTACTTTCTGTTAATGTAATACTGTTGTATTACTCATCCCTTTCCTTCTAATATCTCTTTCAACAACAACTAACTCTGGAACTAAAGATTACTTTAGCTGTTAGGTATACTTTGTAGCAATTTACTGACCTCAGCAAGACACATTTGCAAGATGTAAAAGTTTGGGCAGTGACTAACAGTGAAAGCCTGCAGTAAGTGTGTTGATTTCCCTGTGTCGTGGGGACTCACACAAATTCCATTCTGCAACAACATGAAATATGGAACTGAAAACGATTGTGGAATCTTCATGATCAGAGGCAAAGAAAATTAAAATTATGACACACCAACTATCAAAGGATTTCTGGACACCAGACCACATAAACAGGATATTATCACAGGATCATAGGAATTTACTAGGCTAATGGCCCTATGGCCCTTATAAGCCTAGCCAAGTTCTGCCTTTGTTTCCACAATCAGCCCCTATTGCCCCTGTCCAAGACAGACAGAGGTGGAACCCCCAGAGTGAATTTACGGTCACTCATTCAATCGTTCAGATTGTGCTTGAAGAGGGCCAGAAAGGTGCTCCGCTTGACAGGTGCAATAACCTCTGGGAGACAAACCTGTCTCCCAGAAGTTACAGGGAGAAAATTACTCTGGTATAAATGTAATTAACACTGCAGGTTGAAGTTGTCCTCTAACTCCTTGTGGAGAAAATGTGCTATCTTAATCTAACTTACTGTGAAGGCAAAACTGCAACAAATTTGCTTGACAAATATTGCTCTCCATTGAAATTATCTAAAGTAGGTATGTATAGTTCATAGGTTCATAGGTCGGTACTAGGCTATTGGCCCAAGGGCCTAAGTAAGCCTAGCCAGCATATTTCCCTGGCTTACGCCACCCAAGAAAGTTATTTTCCTGTGCTCTGTCGAGATTTTTCTTGAAGAGTGCTAATGAGGAACTTTGCTTGACATAGATGGGTAGCTTGTCCCAGAGTATGGGTAGCCTCTAGGACAGGAATCTATCCCTCCAGCATGTCCTGTTTATTGTGGTAACAAGGTTTAGGTCCCTAGAGCATGTAGCTCAGAGGGATTGGGATTTCTTTAGGTGTAGCATGTCCAACAGCTCTGGGTTTGACATAGCTTTATATGCTAGGCAGAGATCACCTCGGAGTAGGCGATATGCTATGGAGTAAAGCTGGAGTTTTTTGAGACGGTCAGTATAGGGCATCTGTTTGAGGCCAGTAATCCTCTTAGTGAGGTACTTCTGTGGCCTTTACAGCTGCTGCAGATGTCTTGTGAAGTACATTCCAAAAGGGGCATTGTACTCTATAATGGGTCTAATGCGTGTCGAGTAGAGGGGAACAATTACCTCTTTTTTCCAAGATGAGAACCCTTTTGTGATGAGGTGTGCCACATAGAAGGATTTCCTGACTACTGTGGTGATGTGACTATCAAAGGAGAGACTACTTTCCACCTGGGTCCCCAGGTCTCTTATCACACATTTGGCATGAAGTAGACTGCCGCCTATGTGGTAGTTCATGGGTACAGAGTTTTTACCAAAGGGGGATGACAATGCACTTTTTGGCATTGAGCTTGAGGCCATGGCTCTGACACCAGGCATCTATCTCAGCTAGGCCCTTCTGTAGGATGTCCACATCATTTTTGGACTCAACTATTGTTCCTAGTTTGCAGTCATCTGCGAACTTCATTAGCCAAAGGCCTTCTGTGTTAGCCTGTACTTCAGAGAAGTAGGTACCAAACAGGAGAGGTCACAGGACTGAACCCTGTGTTACTCCATTTGTCACTGGTTTGAAGTCAGATTTGGAGTCTGCAACTTTTACAGTGTTCTGTCAGTGAGCCAATTGGCCACCCATCTTGTGACGTAGGGATTTATACCTAGTTTACTGAGTTTAGCTATAATTCCAGAATGGGGGATGGTGTCAAAAGCCTTGGCGAGGTCAAGGTAGGCTGTGTGAACCACCTTACCCTCGCTACAGCTTTGGTGACTGCCTCAAAAAAGTCAAGCAGGTTCAAGTGGCATGATCTGCCTTTTACAAACCTGAATTGGGTGGGGTCCAGAGTTTGGAGGTTTCCAATGTCTTTGTTTATGAGTAACATGATGATATGTTTCATGGCCTTACAGACCAGGCTCATCAGGCTAATAGGGCGATAGTTCCCAGGATCAGTGGTAGCTCCCTCTTTGTGGAGTGGGATAACTGTTGCTGTGTGCCATTCAGTGGGCACAAAGCCTGATGTGAGACTATGATTGAATATGGTGCTTAGGTGGGAAGCCAGTTCATTCTGAAGTTTGCGTAAAACGCAGCCTGGGATGTTATCCGGTCCCATGGATGCTGTGTTTTTGGCTTTAGAGAGTGCAGCTTTTACCTGCATAATTGTGATTACAAAGACTCTGCATTCTTCCTGTATACATATGGGCCCTTTAGGGGGGTGAGAGGGGGGTAAAATTAGCACTGAACCTATCTGCCAGGACATTGGCAATATCAGTTGGTTCTGTAATTTTCATGCCGTTGTGCTGTAACTCAGAGCAGATCTGGGTGTTGCCATTGAAATTCTTGACATAGCTATAGAATGCTTTGTGGTTGTCCCTAGAATCAGTGGTGATTTTGTTTTCATAGCTAGCCTTGGAGGATCTTATAAGGGATCTCAGCTTCTTACTGAGACTGACCAGGGAACTCCTCCACTCATGGGATTTTACTCTCTTTTGCAACAGGTTTTTCCTTCTGTTGTAGAGTTTGTTTATGGCAGGGGACCACCAGATTGACTTCCTTTTTTTGGAGGATAGCATCTTGGTTCTGTTTGGGATAGCACAATCCATGCACTCGTGGAAGTGCTTATAGAGTGCATCTGTGTAGAATTCAGCAGTCTTAACTCTATTGTCCATCTGCATGGGTGTCATGAAGTTCACCACTTCTGTCTTAAGAAGCATGAAGTTGGCTTTGGAGAAATTTTTTACAGTGATTTCCTTAATGAGTTTGGAGGCAGGATGTGGATATCTAGGGTGATTAGCTTATGGACGGATATGACCACCGAGGAGTTGACTTCAGGTGTGGAACACTGGTCACTCATGTTGGTGATGACTAGGTCTAGAATATTGCTGCCCCTGGTGGGGTTGTGGATAAGTTGATCCAGGGCATTGGAGTTTATGAATTCCAGAAAGCGTTGAGCAAAGGAGTTGGTACATGAGTAGTTTTCCCAGTTAATGGTGGGGTAGTTGAAATCGCCCATTACTAGGGTGTTTGGTCAAACCCTAATATTTTCCAGTATATCAAGAAAAGATGAGTGAGAATCCTGGGGCATGGTGGGTGATCTGTAGCAAGCTACAATTTGGATTGCAGTTTTGCCTAGAGTTAGTTGCACTTGGATAACCTCGGATGCATTATGCAGAGCAACTAGCCTGGAGGTGTTGATATCCTTAATGAATATGGACACACCTCAACCTTTGGTGTTCTAGTCCAGGTTAGGTGGCCGAAAAGTGTGGTATGAGTTATAGCCTGGTAATGCAGTGGTGCTCTCTGGAACTTTGAAACAGGTCTCAGTCATTGCACAGATATCAATGTTCTCCATTTTAAGGAGTGCCTGGAGGGAGTGCATTTTGAGATTTAGACTTCTAGCATTGAGTAGCATTACCCTCAGTTTTTGTTTGCCTGATCCTGTACGGTGGTCTTGATATGATTACTCATAAGCACAATACAGTAAACCCCCCAAATGCAAAAAGTAAAAAATTGAACATCATTTCACCAAGTTTATATGTTAGTGTCAAAAAAAAAAAAACTCAATATTACATTGGTAGGGAGGCAAATTTTCCCGCACCCTCCCTTAGCCAACACCTAAAAAGACTATCATTCAGGCTGAAATGCTTGTCTCATTGATAAACATAACTGAAACAATATTCAGTGAAAGAAATGATCAAATGAGATATTCCCATATATATATATATATATATATATATATATATATATATATATATATATATATATACATATATAAATATAAATAAAAAATGTGTTATGTGTTATGTGTGTGTATAGGAGTTATTTACTCTATTAAATCTGGAGTACAGTGACAGAGTGAAATGACTTTGAAATTAGCTCAAGAGTTTCATTTGTTGAGTGTTGAAATGTTGGAAGTAGAAAGATTGATTGCATGCAGGTAAAGTAAGTGTGGGTTTGGGATACTAAGGACAAAACTTTCAGATAAACTGAACACTTCAGCATTAGTGGGGTGGGAATGTGTATGTGAATATTGGCAGGTTATGATTACAGTAACAGCTAAGTAAGGAGACAGATTTAGTTTTGTGTGGGGGGGGGGTATGGAAAAAGGTAAAGTGCATAGCTAGCTTTACTGGCAGAAGCAGGGTTATCAAACATTAGTAAGGTGGTGCAGATAATGTTAACCCTGTACCTTACGTTGAAATATGCTTTCATCACCACTACCACTATTACAATATTTTTTTTTTGTATATTGATTTTCAAAATGCCAGCATTGGTCACATGTGCCTTAATGTCTTGACACTTGTGTATTTTCATAACTCAACATGTGTGTGTGTGTGTGTGTGTGTGTGTGTATTTTGGGTTCATGGGCGTTGAATGTTGTGCATGTTGAGTGCAGCTGGATGCTTGTGCATGTGTGCCTGACGTGTATATTGATGAATATGTTCTGATTGTATTTTGTTGACCAGAAAATCATCAACTCTCTGACCATGGATTATAAAAATCAATACCCAGGGACATATGGCCAATCTTTCTGTGTCTTACTAGCTTATTTTTGCTGTTCAAGAAAGTCACAAGTGAGCTTATAAGTAATGCTGTAGTCCCAAAACATGGGTCAAATGTTGATGTACACACACACACACACACACACATATATATATATATATATATATATATATATATATAAAACAGTTATGTAAGAACTTACCATAACCTTAGATGTCCTTCTCTTCCATGTTGCAGTATTCATAACAGTATGGAGCTGCTGCCAGCAGTGCCACCTTCTGGCCAGTGTACCAAAGTCTTTGTTTCTGGATGGTACGAGTGATGTCCATTGTCAGGGCCATAAACTGACATTGGGTATAAAGGTGACATCTGCACGCACCCTCCTCAGAATGAATCGTTGCATACAGTAGTACTCCTGTGGGCAGAAAGGTCCCGGGGGACCCTTGGAATTACATGCAGACTAGAGTCAGGGAAGTAGGTAGTTTGTGTGTAGTGAATACACTGGGGGTTATCAAGGTAATGTCTCCCCAAGTCAGAATGGCAAGCAAGATGTTAAAGGTAGAGGGGCTGGTGGGGGGGATTGAATACTGCAACATGGAAGAGAAGGACATCTAAGGTTATGGTAAGTTCTTACACAACTATTCTATGTCCTTCTATTCACATGTTGCAGTATTCATAACAGTAGGGAGAGTATCAGAGCTTTTAGGCATGGTTTTGGGCAGGGGATTGGATTCCCTGATCAATGAGCCCTTGGAGGATAGACCTGGCAAACCCTGTCCTAGCTCTAGAGACTAGGTCCAGTTTGTAATGTCTGGTAAAGGTGTGGACAGAAGTCTTAAGTGGCAGCTTCCAGGATGGAAGCGTAGTCAGTTCCTTTGAAAAAGGAAGCTGAGGAAGCAGCTGCCCTGGTAGAGTGAGGTTTGACTTGTCCATGTAGGGATTTTCCATGGAAGGAGTAGCATAGGGTAATGGATTTGGAAATGCATGAGGAAATGATTTGCTTGGAGACTGCCTTCCCTAGAGCTCTGGGATGGAAGGAGATGAAAAGTTGATCTGATTTTCTGATAGGTTTGGTTTTGTCTAGGTAGTACCTCAATTGTCTGTGGACATCCAAGGAATGGAGGGTCCTTTCTGAGGAATTTTGTGGTTGAGGGTAAAAAAAACTGGTAGATTGATGGTAACTATCTTCTTCATGAAGGAAGCATTGGTCTTTAGGGCAACTCTATCCTTGTAGAAAATAAGGTAAGAAGAGGTACCCATGAGGGCTTGGATCTCAGATACCCTCCTGGTGGATGTAAGGGCCACTAGTAGAACTGTTTTTAATGTGCATAGCTTTAGGAATACTGAATGAGCTGGTTCAAGTGGTGGCAATGTACGTTTTTCTAGTGCAATGTTTAGATGCCAAGGGGGAGGGATAGGTTTCCTGGGAGGCCTGATGTGAAGGACTCCCTTGAGGAAAAGTTTGACCTCCAGTCTTGAAGCCAGAGGAGGGGAGACTGGCAGACAGGCAGAGATAGCAGATAAATGCACTTTGACAGATGAATATGTTTGTTCTGAGTGCAGTAGCTCACACAAATAGGAAAGGACAATAGGTATGGAGGTAGTTAGAGGGTCCTGTTTTTTCCATTGACACCAGTAGGATAATCTGTTCCATTTGGATATATAGTTTCTCCTGGTATTAGGTTTTCTGGCCTCCTGCATAACATTGAGTAAGTCCTCTGAGTATAGGTGTCTGTAGGGGATCAAATCCTTATCACCCATAAGGTTAATTTCAGATTGTCTACCTGAGGGTGTAGTAAGGCTCCCCTGTCCTGTGTGAGTAGGTCTATTCGGTGGGGTAACCTGTGGTGATTGCCCTTGGCTAGTAAGTGTAAGAGGGGAAACCAATGCTGTCTTGGCCAAAAGAGAGTCACCAGTAGGATTTTTGGGTTGTCCCTCTGTATTTTCAGAAAGACTTTCTGAATTAGTGTGAATGGGGGGAAGGCATAGAGGTACACCCCCCCCCCCAGAGAAAGAGAAGGTGTCCACTTTCCATGCTTGTGGATGTGGATTCCTTGTGCAGAATTTGGGCATCTGTCTGTTCTGGGTGGAGGCAAACAGGTCTTCTTGTGGAATATCCCTCTTGTGGATTATGTTTAGAAATACTTCTCTGTGAAGCATCCATTCGTGACTTGGAGCGATAGTTCTGCTCAGATACTCTGCCATGACATTCTCTGTGGAAGGGATATAGACAGCTAGCAGATGAATGTGGAGAGATACTGCTAGGTTCCAGATCTGGATTGCTAGGCTTTACAGAAGGTAGGACTTTGTTCCCCCATGCTTGTTGATATACCACTGGACTGTCATATTATCTGTGATTACTTTCAGGGTTCCTGGGTGAAGGACTGATTTGAAGTTTGACAGAGCCAAGTGTAAGGCCCTCATTTCTTTGAAGCTGATATGGTCCTTTAGTCTTGAGTTGGACTATGTGCCTTGCACCGAGAGTTGTTTTTGGCTTGTAAGTAGCACTGGCCTCCATCCCAAGTCAGAGGCTTCTGTGGAGACCTGTTGTAGGGGGGATGGGATCTGAAGGTGGATCCCTTGGTTGAGGTGAAGAGCTGAGATCCACCACTGGAGTTCCTTCTTCGGACACTGAAGTAAGGGGAGGGGGTGTCCAGGGGCTGAGAGTTTTGACTCCATAGGTTTTTCAGGACCCACTGGATTTTCCTGATATGGAGTTTTGCCAGAGGTAGCATGGGTATGAGTGATGCCATGTGTCCTAGGATTCTTAAAATCTCTCGAGCTGGCAAGGAGGTGTGGGAGAGGATTTTTTGAAAATATAGACAAAGGTCTAGGATTCTTTGATCTGGAATGAAGGCTTTCATTATGTCTGTTCTGATCCTGCAACCCAGGAAAACCAGGTCTTGAGAGGGGATCAGGTGAGATTTTTCGTGGTTTACGATGAACCCTAACCGAGATAGGGTGGAGATTATCTGTTGTAGATGTAACAGGAGGGTTTGGCAGTTTTGATGAAGAATGAGCAGGTCATTCAGGTATGGGAATATCTGAATACCCTGAGACCTGCAGTGGGCAATGACGGGGCCAGGCATTTTGGGAATACTCGGGGGGGTAGTAGAGAGTCCAAAGGGTAAGGCTGAGAATTGCAAATGGCAGGAGCCTATTGCAAATCTGAGGTATTTCCTGTAATCTGGATGTATGGGGATGTGTAGGTAGGCATCCTTTAAGTCCAGGGCTACCATGAAAGTCTGAGTTGGAATTAGAGGTAAAAGGAGGGGTAAGGTAATCATTTTGAAACTGGGAACTTTGAGAAATAGTTTAGCTAGGATTAATCTAGGATTGGCCTCCAAATGCCATCCTTCCTTGGTACCAGAAATATTCTGGAGTAAAAATCCCTGTTTCTTTGCTGGTGTGGTATCAGTTTATGGTACCTTGAATTAGAAGCTGCTGAATGATAGGAGGGAAAAGGTGGGTTTGGCTTGCAGGTGGTTGAGGGATGCCACTGAAAGGTGGTATCATCCACCAACTCATGAAGTAGCCTGACTGAATGATGGAGATAACCCATTGTTCTGATGTAATAATCCACCAGGAGGAAAGGGAGAGGGTGAGATGAAGGGAAAGTTGGGTGTTTTGGTGCAAGGGAAGGTAGTCACAGAGGAGGCGGCCTGGACTGGTCAGACTAGCCTTGAAAGGGCACAGTGGAAGAACTTGTAGGAAACCTCGGAGTAGTGCTTTTCCTGGTTTGTCTACATCCTTTAGACTGTGGAGCAGTGTGAGCTGACTGCCTTCTAACAAAGGAAGGTTTCTGTGGATAGTTCCTGTGATATCTGGGTATAGGAGACACCAGAAGGTGTTTAAGATTCTTAAGTTCCTTACCCTTTTTTTGAAGGGACTTAAGGAGTTCTGCTGAGGCTTGGCCAAATAGGGCTTTATTATCCAGGGGTTGATCCAGCAATTTTGTTTGTACATCCTTGGGCAGGGGTTGTAGGCTCACCCAAGAATATCACCTCAAGACTGATCCAGATGCCGCAGATTTAGATGAGGCTTCCACAGCATCATAACTGCACTTTACTGAGTGCCTGGTTACTTGGGATGCAGTGGAAAGAAGGGTGTTAATTTGAGTTTTAATGGTAGAGTCTGGTGCCTCAGATAGTAATGTGGAGGCCTTGGAAATGGTATATAAGGCATATTTAGCCATATGTGTTTGGTAGTTGAGAGCTGTAATAGCCAGAGTAGAGGAGGTATAGACTTTCTTCCCTTGTCTGTCCATGAATTTGCTGTTTTTGTCTGTGGGATAAAGAGGAGGCAAAGGTAATTGCCTGGATGATTTATCAGCAGAGACAGCAATAACTGCTGGTCTGCTGGTGGGTTCCTAAAGAGGTATTGGGTATCCTGAGGGACCTTGTAAAAATGGTCTGGACGTTTAGCAGCTGGTGGTTGAGAGCCAGGGGACTGTGAAGCAGCCAGGAAGGCATCCAGAAAGGCAGGTAGCAAGGGAGCCACTGCTGAAGGAGAGGGTTGCTCCATTTGCAAAAGGTCGAAGTATCTTTTCTTGGAATCAGAAACTTCAGATGCTTGCCATTTGAAATGCTCTCTCATGAGGGAGATTGTGTCTCCAAAGGTAATCTCTTAACCTGGAAATTCAGGAGTAATGGAGTCTTCCTCCTCTTGGGTGATGACATCTTTTGGGGACTCTGTTTGGGATTCATATGAAAAGGATTCCTTTGAGGAGGAGTACTCTTCCTCTGAAACCTGTAAAGTAGGTCGAGTAGTGGGGGGTGATGGGGCCTGCTGTGCTTGCAGGGCCTAGAAAGCCTTAAACAGGCACTGAGAAAAAACTTCCCAACCAGGAAATGGTTGGGTCTCAGTGTGTTTAACTTTTTGTTTTTTCTATAAAGGAGTAATCGGTGGAGAGAGAATCATACCGGGCGTCTGTCTGGGTGGAAGAGAAGGAGCTAGGCCCTCCAATAGACTGAGTCGTGGTCCCCCTCTGCCATCCGGATCTAATGGCTGAGTAGCCTCAGTGGATGTACTAAAGGTTTCTGCCATCTCAGCTTCCATAGTGGTTCCAAGGCCTGGCTTTGAAACTGATGTCTGGGAAGATGTCGGGCTTTTATCAGCCTCAAGAACTTTCTCGGACGCCTGAGGCGCAGCAAGGGATTCCAGTCTAACTTTTTTGACCTTCTTCCTCGACGGCTCTTCGGATGGGCCTACTCCCCCTTCCATACCAAGCTCAAGATGTCTGAGTCTCTGATTTTCTAAATACAATTTTAGTGCAGGAAGACAGCTGTGAAGGGTTTTCGGAAATAAATATTTGCAAATCTGGCAGGACGTATGGTCGTAGGCCTCACCTAAGCAAAAAACTCACATCTTGTGTGCATCCTTGTGAGGAATTTGTCTTACACAAGCACACTTTCCCTTTCTAGCTGACATAACAATAATCAAAGGCAATGAAAAAACCAACAGGGCACTTATCTGTATCGGTAGGATGAAATGGTCATCTGATCTGGAAATTTTAACAGTCATCTGAAAAGCAATCTGCATTTGAAACTGTGAAACCAGGACAAGTGTTCAATGTGGCAGGAAAATTCTGAGGCGGGTACGTGTAGATGTCACCTTTATACCCTACGTCAGTTTATGGCCTTGACAAGGGACGTTACACATACCCTCCAGAAACAAAGACTTTGGTATACTGGACGGAAGGTGGCGCTGCTGGCAGCAACTCCCTACTGTTATGAATACTGCAACATGTGACTAGAAGGATATATATATACATATATATATATATATATATATATATATATATATATATATATATATATATATATATATAGTATGTATGGGTCTACCTCGACCCATTGAATTTACGTTTTTACAAAATGTAATTAAACGATCCCTTTATCGCGAAAGTACATTTTTTTGAAAATGCACTTTGCAAAAAAAGCAACTAAGTGAATAGCAAGGGAGGTTGTTGCTTAAATTGCAGAACAGTGAGGATAAGGAAATATTCCCTTTTCTCCACTGTAGTGCAATCTCGGAGTGAGAATATATAAGCAGCAGGGGTGTGGGGGTGCAGGGGGGCTTGCCTCCCTGCATAAATGTGGTTAGTGTTGTGTTGTTTTTTTTGTGTGTGTTTTTTTCCCTTTTCAGTTTGTTTCTTTTTCATGAAAGTTCTGGGAAAAAGGGGTCACGAGATTACGTTTCGTAGAAATGTGATTTTGTTCATTGAAATGAGACATATATATATATATATATATATATATATATATATATATATATATATATGGGTCTACTTCACTTACCCGACATCCCACATAACCGACACGCAAAACACTGAGCCGACAACACAGACATTGCACAACACCGACTCCACACATACCCGACACACACAATAGGTACATGTCATAACCCCGACACACCTCCATAAAACATACACACAACACACACAAACAACATACAAGGGACAAAACACACTCAACATAAACTACCTAGTTCCTCTCATTCACACCCTGCCCACTGTCTACATTAAACTAAACCCTTAGCACTAAAACAAAATATACACTAAAGATAAAAAAATCTAAAACGCTTACTTTCACATTTCACGATCTTGCAGGGGGGCTTCGCCCCCTATACCCCCCATAACTTAAATATATCAGCTCTGAGATTGCACTACAACTTCCACAAGAGTGGGTTTCCTGTTCCGCTCAAGTTGGACTGTCGACCATTCGGAAGTTGACATTCTTACGTGAGGGTCATGTGACATGTTGAGCTTTTCAACTCGGTGTTTCATGTGTTAGTCTACTGAGATTTTAGTAATCTCAAGTAGACCCATATATATATATATATATATATATATATATATATATATTTATAGGTACTGATGTAGATCTATATATTTGTATCTATATATATATATATATATATATATATATATATATATATATATATATATATATATATGTATAGAGAGAGAGAGAGAGAGTAGACATGGATCTATAGATCTATATCTATCTATAGCTATAGCTATATATATATATATATATATATATATATATATATATATATATATATATATATATATATATATATGTATATACATATATATATATATATATATATATATATATATATATATACACACACACACACACACACATACATATATGTAGGTGTACTGATACTGAAACTGATCTTTCATAACTTCATTCAAAACACTGAGCATAAAAAAAAATCTAAAATTTAGAATTTCCACAAAAACTGCATCTGTTTCAAACCAGCATGGAAATCAGCTCCCCATAACCCCCACACCCCATTCTACTTATGTATATCTCTTATGTATATCTTTTCTGAGGTCTCATATTTGTGAAGCAAGGGCATATTTCCTTGCCTACAGTAATGGCCATCTTGATAGTGTTTTGAGGTTTAGACATTTTTCAGTGTTTTGAATATCAGTGTTATGGTAACTAGTTCAATTTAATTGAATCATGGGCACAGTGGATTTGTATGCTCATTAGATCAAGTGTTTTGTGAGGAGGGTTGTTTTTAAGAACTATTGATTCATCGCAGGATGCCATCTGCTTTGTATGCAGGATTGCAATGCAGTGGGAAGTGGGATTTTCCCTTTCCCCACTGTTTTATGATCACAGAGTTGGTATATAAAATTAGCAGGAGGTTTTGAGGGTGCAGCCCCCCACATAGGGATGCAAGGGATGACAAAGATTTTTCTCATTTTTTGTTTTGCATGCACTGGCGTGAATGCATGCTACATGTGTACCACCAAGTCAATTGAATTAGTTTTGTCCATGACGATGCAATAGTATATGCAGTATATGCTATACATACACATACATACGCACACACACGTGCACACGCACAAGCAAAATGAAAAAAGAAAAAAGATCTGGACTCCAGTGTGTTACTTCTCAGTCTGAGCACCAAACCTTTTGTTTATGCCATCAAAGACAGGATTGAAGAAGGGTTATTGCAGTTGTTTCAACATGTAAAACAAAAGTTTGATATACTCATTTTGACTGTATTAAAGGTCCCAGTGCACAGCTACATTGAAATACTATTTATTTATTTGTCTGTTTATATATTTTTTGAGTTGTAGTACTAATTCTGCCCTGTGTTTTAACAAAAGGTAAGAGATTCATACTCCTAACTATTTATGCCAGGGGAAGGAAGAGAATTTCTCAGTAAAACAATAAAAAGTGATAATAGTCTAGGAATGCTGTCTGTATCAATTACGTCCTGCATCTACTTCCAAAGAGAATAAGTACATCCTTTCATATTTTATTGTCAAAATTCTTTTTATTAAGTTTTCATTGTGTAACAAAAACAATACATGGATGGATAAATACATGAATACATACATACATACATACATACATACATACAGAAACAATAAAAAACAAGCAGCTGGCCCCTGGGCTGACTCCCTGCCTACCACCCATCCTCACCCCCCCCCAACTTATTGGCATGATGAATTTAGGATTATTTCACATTAGAAATCAGGATTATAAGCTATTACTGTATATGACAAAACAATATCTTTATTGTCAAAAAATATGTTAAACTGAAAGCAGACCTGTCTTGGTAAGTTAAGTGCTCTGTGTACACCAGTGCCTTTGGGAGGTAGCAGACCAGGCTTCTTTCAAGTAAGCTCATTTGAAATGTGAAGCCTGATTAAATCCTGTGACTCATAACAGCCCCCACCCCCAAGTCTCAACTCCCATGACCAATGTCCTCTGATGACAGCAAGTGCAGGACAAATGTGAATTGAGGATGGGCTTGAAGGCTATGGGAAGATGGGACTCCATTATACATTCACTTTCATATTACCTCTTTATTCCAGCATGGCTTCCAGTCATCTCATGCCAGTCAGCTGATAAGGGGGGGACATTGTTGTTTTAAACAAGAATGATTATTGTGATAAACTTAATTCATTGTTGCAGGATACATCTACTTTTGTACCTCTGTCTCCTGTGATGGTACATATTTTAAAGGGTAAAATTAAGACCCGGTTAATGAATATGGAGAAGAGTGGTTTGTTAACGCAATCTCAGTATGAATTTCTCCTTATTGATCATCCAAGGATTCCCGAATTCAAGGGATTACCTAAATTGCATAAGGATGGCTCCAACCCTCCCCTGCGACCCATTGTCTCGGGGAGGGGTTGGGCCACGGAAAATGTGTCTATTTGGGTTGAATGTGCTTTAAGACCGGTAGTTGAGTTATATCCCAGGATTTTAAGAGACACTGCATATTTTTTGACCAGTTTGTCTTGTTACATGGTGGGTTTTAATTGTTCATATTACATGTTTGTCACTTTATCTGCGGTGGTGGTGCTGCGGTAGCGTTGTCGCCTCACAGTAAGATGTTGTCCTGTTCAATTCTCAGCTAAAGCGTCTTCTGTGTGGAGACATGCGTGAATGGGTGTACCTTCGTTGAAGGTTGTGCGTCAGGCCTGGCAAGTCAGTACGTAAAAATCTACTGCCAATCATTAGCGGATCGGAGTTCAGCTGTGGCGACCCCTAACCAGGAAAAGCCGAAAGATACAACAACAACATGTTTGTCACTTTGGATGTGAGAAATGTGTTTACTGTCATTGACAATGGCTATGGGTTGAAGGCTATAGGATATGTTTTGGCGAATAAGGCACAATTGGATGATGTCAGCAATGAAAGGATTTGCAGATTGTTGGCTTTAGTACTTGAGCACAATATTTTTATGTGCCAGGGGACTCATTATAGACAGGCACAGGGTGTTGCCATGGGCACACCCTGTGCCAACTCTTATGCCAACCCGGTACTAGCATTTTGGGAGGATGAGGTGCTATTTCAGAAAATACCTCCTTGGTCTGGTAAATTGGGACATTATGTTTGTTTTGTTGATGATGTTTTCTTTTTATGGAAAGGTACAAATGAGGAGGTGTCTTCTTTTGTTGGTTACCTCGAGGGTACTACCGAGTTTTTCAGATTTACCGTCAGTTCTTCAACATCTGGAATTGATTATTTGGATGTACATTTAGCGAACGATGCATTGGGCAGGATTGAAACCATGCTGTACAAGAAGGATTGTTGGAAGAACAGTTTGCTTTCCTTTGATAGTATGCATCCAAGACATACATTTGCGAATATAGTTAAGGGACAGGCTCATAGGATTTCCCAGCTTTGTACCAATGAGGAATGGTTTTATACAGAGACAGATGTCCTCATGGGGAACCTTGTTGATAGAGGATATAACATACAGTTGATAGATAGGTTCATGAAAGAAATTAAAATTAAACGTGATGGTGCCGCTAAACCATGGTACCATAGGGGCACCAGTGGAGAGGTTAACACCAGGCATAATAGGTTTGGTCCTCCACAAGGACAGTTACTGCTTACATACAGCAGTGACATAGGGGAGATTTGTGACATTATCAGACGTAATTGGAAAGTGCTACAATCAGATCATAGGATAGCAGGGATAATTGGGGACAGACCCAGGTTTATTTTTTAGAAGAAATAGGAATTTGAAAGACATGCTTTGTAAGGAACCCTTGGCATGTTCACCCACCACCATGAGAACTGGACGAATAGGGACTTATCCTTGCCATGATTGTAGGGCGTGCATCCATATTTGCACTAATAATTCTTTTGTACATCCCAGGACAAAGCGGATTTATTCACTGAGGGGTTATGCTAACTGTAGAACAAGGAATGTAGTTTATTTAGCTATGTGCCAACTATGTAATTCATATTATGTTGGTAAGACCAATTGTATGCTGAAGGAGAGAATTTTGGGGTATTTGTTTGACATCAGGCATCATGATGTACGCAATGCCCTAGCACAACACATCGAAGAATGTTCTGATCATTTTTTCAAGTTTATGGTGCTACAAGTAATGCACAGTAATATAAGGGGTGGTGATTTAACCAATGAAACTGAGTGTAATGGAACTAAAATGGATCATTAGATTAGGGGCAGACAAGAGCCCTGGTCTGAATGCAACTGTGCCTTTAAAACCTGTTCTGAGGAAAAGGAGGGTAAACCACTAAGTGTGATTGGATAGTATCATGTTTAAATGTTGTTTTTTAACTGCTTTGTATTGTCTGAAGAAGGGCGTGTTTGCCTGAAAGCGCTTACTTTTAATAAATATTTGGTTCAGCTGATTTCATTGTGTGCCTCTGCCATGGTGTCTTTTGCCATATACATATTTTTGGATTTCTTCAGGTTTTTGGCATAGAGACTTTGGTGCTGGATTTCTTAGTTATTAGATTCATCTCTTGCACCTGATCTGAACTGTTGGAGTGCCTTGGCAAACTTAATTCTCATACATTGTTTCAGTCAGTGTTTTTCACAAAATTATCATTATCATCATGTACTCAATCACAAACTGTCCCTCTTACAAGTATTTGTGAAAGTTTATTTTTTTATTTATTTAATTGTTTGCTAAACTGGGTAAGTGGACTAATGCCTACAGATCATTTCCAGCCATAGCCCAGGCCATAAAGGCAGCACTAAGTATTACAGCAGTATATTTGTGCAGAAGGCAGGAGAAAAATCAAAATGAGGGAATACACATGAATTTGGTGAGAACACAGTTTCTTCAGTCTTCTGCTATATACTTAGGTTCATAGGTTGAAAATTAAGTACTATGCTAGCTGCCTTGCAGGCCATTTTTAGCCTAAACAGTTTCCCTTTTTATGCTTGAAATAACCTATCCCATTTGGTTAAAGACTGGCCTTACCCATCCATTGGTCGATAATTAGATATTACCCCTAATGAGAATAACCGGGCTCATACCTTAGATAATTTGAGAGGACCCATGCATGTAATAAAGCATTTAGGAGCTGGGGGGAGTCCTGGTATACATTTTCTGTTTTCTACCCATAGATCTAAGTTGACCTTGAAAATGAACAGGGATGAACTTTGTTTTATTTCAACAAGGAGTCTGTTCCATAGTATCAGTATCCTCTGCGAAATATATTTGTCTCTCCAAATCATTCTGTTGTAGTTGCAGAGGAGGTTTAGATCCCTAGACCAAGTATTGTTTATCCCATTTGACTTGCTGATGTGCAGTAAATCCATCAATAATGGGTCAGAGGATGCCTTGCATGCCAAACACAGAACACTTCTTAGCAATTTGTAGGATACTTGAGTATAATGACAAAGCTTCGAGTCTGTCCATATAGGACATGTTGTTTAGGCCTTGTATCCTTTTAGTTTATAGGTTCATAGGTGTTTACTAGGTTAACGACCACAAGGGCCTTTTTAAGCCTAGCCATGCATCCCCATATCTCTGACGCTAGTAAGACATCTCTATGGGCATTCCAGTTGTTGCATGTGTCTGGACAGATATATCCCAAAGGGGGCATTATATTCAGTGACTGGCCTAATGAGGGCTGAGTTAAGGGGGACAATGACATCCCTAGATCCAGACACAATCCCATCATTTATAAACTGTGCAATATAGAAGGACTTTCTTACAGCAATAGACATGTGTTGGTCAAAATGACTCCCCAAAGGATACAATAATGCATTTTTTGGCATTTAGTTTCATACCATGGTTTTGACAACAGTTATTTATTTGAGACAAACCTTGCAGGATGGCTAAACCATTTGGGTTTTCAATTACTGCTCCCAGCTCATCTGAAAACTTAGTCAGCCAGAGCTCTTTGCTATTGGCTTTTACTTCAGAAAAGTAGATGCCAAACAGGAGAGGTCCTAGCACAGCATCTTAAGGGACTTCACTGGTAACTGGTCTCTTGGTAGAGATAAATTCTACTCTTTTAATTGTCTATGTCCTATCTGTGTGCCAGTTGGCAATCTAGCTGGTGATATAGGGGTTTATTTCCAGTTTATTTTACTTTTCTATTATGCCATAATAGGGAATTGTGCCAATAGCTTTCACCAGGTAGAGGTATGCAGTGATAACGTTTTGCCTTTATCCATTGCTTTGGTGATGTTTTCAAAAAACTCCACCAGGTTAAGTAAGCACAACTTACCCTTGACAAATCCAAACTGAGGTGGGTCTAGTGTTTGGAGGTCCCCCATGTCACGATTGATTAATTCCATGATAAATCTTTCCATGGCTCCATATGAGGCTGGTCAGACTTATGGGTCTGTAATTGTCTGGGTCTGTGGCCAAAATTTCCACTCAAAACTGCTATTTTGCTTCTATCTGCAGTTGCAACAATTATTTCTCTATCATACAGTTGAACAGGTAACATTTTGTCAGACGTCTAGCTGACAAGAAGTTACCTTAAATCACCACATCTATTCATATATATTTTGTTGTTGTTGTTGCTTACTGTTGTTTGTTTTTATAGCTGAGATGGACTGTTCTTCAGTTATTGTTTATAATGACAGTCATTAGCAACCAAACATACAGCCCACATCAGCGAGGCATGCAAATGTCACTTCAAATTAAATACAGTCTTATTATCTTTTGTGATAGTTACTGGAGTGATACAAGAAATAAGATGGTTAATCCAACTTCAATTTTGGGCTGAAAACCCTGTTGAGTCCTCAGCAGTAGCAAATGAATACCATGAGAACATGAGCAACTAATGTGAGCCACACAAGTGGTGTGATACTGCATTATTAATACTAAACTAACCACTAATGCAGTGTATGAAGAAGAAATTTAGTCTGCTCCAACAATGAGACTAGAAGTGACTGCAGAAGTAAGACCTGTGCACTTTGCTGCAGTGGCTCTTGGGAAAATCTCAAAGACCGCATAATGCATGGGGGGTCCCTGTGACAGTGAGAGCCTATAACCTTGATACTCAGCTCCCCCTAGCCAAAACAAACCAACTTAAATTGCAGATACCATATCTCTGTACTGTTATACTAACTTTATTAATCTGTTATATGACCTGTCATTTGAAATTCAGTTTTACATACCATAGATAATCTGAAATATAAAAAAATACACAAATCAATAGCTCCTTTACTGCTTGTTTTAACAGTATTGGGAATACCCATCTTTCAAGAGACATATTGCAAAACTACTGTCCAAATTTGGTCTACTCAACTCAGTCAAGGTAAATATGACATACTTGTGGTCTAACTACATAAACTATGCTATGGCACTAACAAAAGTTTCTTACATTACATAATAACATTTCTGTTTTACAAGACTCTGTTCAGTTTAGCTAAAAACTAAACCACCTCATACTCTTTAAAGTACTAAATATAATAGTAAAATCTAGTGAGACAGCATTAAATCTTGGTCCTTAGACAGCAAATGTCCTTTATTCCAGAGTACAACATAGCCATTTACTAGATATATGAACACTTGCAGCCTAAACATTAAATGGACACAGTTTTAGCTAAGGACTGCATTATATAAACTTAAAATAATTGGAATTACTAACACATGGATTAAACAATAGCTCTGGAATGCCAGACACTATAGAACAAAGCTATACACAAATTGACAGACAGCAGGTCAGGGGCTAGGCAAAGTTGTGGAGTACTAGCTTTAACTGACAATGAAGCAAGCCTGTTCCCAAAACTATCCATGAAGCCTCTTGCAATATCGGCCATACAGCCAAAGTGGTTAAACTTTCATTAGATTGGGACAAGTACAAATATTATTAGCAATAGTGCATATTTCATCATCTTCATCCATCTACATTATTCAGACGACATTGGATAATAAATCAGATACTCAAAAAACAAAAGTACAGACTCCTAAATCTTCATGATATGAATATGGACTGGAGGGAATAATAAAGTATCTAACTAACTAGCCTGAGAAACACATATAATCTAACTCAAGTAGTACCCGATTCCTACATCTACAGAAGATAATTTAATAACTGAGCTCATTAACTGGAGTAACCAAACAAAGCCAACCGTGGGTAAATCCAGCATTTCCCACACCCAGCCATGGGTTATTGCTATTGAATAATGATATTATTTAAGAAAAAAACTTACTTTTCTTAAATGATGTCCTTGTATAATGGTGCTGTGGTGCTCTTCCACTTTAATTTTATGTCTTGGTTGCTTGATGTACTGTTCATGTGTATGGGACTTACATTCTCAGCTTACACAGTACACCGGTGGTTTGGAAAGAGATGGAGATAGGGAACATGTTCGTAAGCTATAGTGTCATCCAGCCATGATGTTCTGCATACAGGAACAATCAGGTGCATTTTTGTATTTATTATTTTTTTTAATGTACTCAATTCTTCTTGATTGCAGAACATCATGGCTGACTTAATAGCTTACAAACACCTTCCGGATCTACTATGCTGTTTGATGGCTGGAAGCATAGGTCTCATCCTCTTAGAGCAAGAAATCTGGACAAAGCCATAAATAATGGGGGGATAAAGGTCCAAAAGTAGAGAGAGTTTTTAAGTATTGCTGTTACAAATTAATTTCCTGAAGGGTATGAAGTCCGAAACTCAAATGTATGTCATTTTCTAACTTTAACCTTCAATGATTTGCCAAAAAACACATACACTTTTATGAGAAACAGACAAAAAACCTCAATGATACTTTAGCAGCTGGACTTTTACTGTCAGTATATTCTTGATTTACAATGAGCACACTGGTTGGTCTGAATAATCAGCGTGCTTGTTTTTTAATGTTAATGGCCAGTCATTTCATAATATGAATATATCTCTCCTAAGTCATTGTTTAATTTCATTGGAACCTTGCTGCAGCTCATTAATACGTTCTTTCTTACTTTTTATGTTGAAAAAGGGCAGCCAGTGGCACACTGAACATGTTTTATATTGTTTGTGTGTTATAATATTTTGTTCATGTACAATAAAAACAGGAATGGTTCAAGAATAATGTTACCTAAACTGTGTTTTCTAGAGTGCATATAAAAAATAACCAAATAAAAGAGCTGACCCTTGTGATGAACTGCTGGACATTACTAGGATAAAGGACAACACAAAAACTAGATTCAACTGCTAAATCAATTTTTGGTAAATCTTACTGAAATGGTGTACCATAAAACTGACATATGGACTGATGATAGTACTATCTTCTAAATTGAAATCAAAGCAGCTGTCAAGTGTCAAATTCAATTTGATATTGATCCTGAAGACAGTGTGCATGGCAACCCTCACTACTAGATAAGAATCATCCTACAAAACAGTTGTAAGTAATGAGGGCTAAACTACATACAGCTACAACTGGTAAAATTCAGCTGCATGCAGGACAAGTCCCTAAAGAAAGTACTATTCAGCAATATTCTGGAAAAGAGACCTGTAGCTGTAACAGAGTGTATACTCAAAAGCATAGTTTCAAACAAAGCATTTTGTCTAAAAAAAACCAGAAAAAAAGGATATTGTTTTTGTAGAAGATGCTAATGCCAAATTGTATTACTAATTCTGTGTTTACTCTACACACCTTTTTAAATTATTTTAATTTTGCTGCAACAGTGGGAAATGTCTCTGAAAATTAATTTATGTTACATCTGAACAATGTGTATATCTGCTTCATATATTTTAAGTAACACCCTGCATTCCCTAATTGACTTTATTAGTTATTGTTTTGTTGATTTTTCCATTTCTTTGTATTACTCATTAAATTAGTTTAACAATCATGTTGTTGTGATCAGATAGTTATCTGCTGTGTCTCTGTTGTATCCCTTGTAGTCAGGATTGTGCCACTTTTTGTTTCACACGTATTTGTTGTTTATTGACCATTGAGCTAAGATCATTGTACTGAGTTATAATTTTGGATTCACAGTGAAATTAAACTGCACACAATAGAAGTGCACAGAATCATACCACTCATTGAGTCATTTCTTTCCTTAATCAACCATGCAGAAGCAGAAAAGAAATTAAGGTAACCTTTACAGATGAAGAATCAGACAGACTACGGGAAATGTTGTCAAAAAGTCTATACAACATTAGGCGAAGAGTAAGTTTAGAAACATCCCATGTTTAATTGTTGTTGAAATGAAAACGATTATAGAATGACATTATGTGCAATTAGTGCTATGCTGATTTTTTAGTGTTTTGCAGTTTTTTGGAGAGTAGTTATTCTATTTATGATTTACAAAACAGACTAGAAAAAAGTTATTATTTTCTTATTAACTGAATGAAGTACATTATGTAGTGGATGAAAGCGCTTAGTCTGCATTTATTTTATTTCATTAAAGTGTATTTTAACTTTTTATATGAACGAGTCATTTGCATTTTTCATCTGAGGAATCTTGTGCAATTGTTCAGCATTACTCAATACTTTTATTGCTGTCGTAGTTGTTGGAGGAACGTTTGGATTGTGTACTCTTGAATGACGTACAGCTTATGGTGAAGATGAACATAAAAGAACAACAGACTCCTTACATTCAAGATTTTCTCCTCCTCTTTTTTCCTAGGATCAAATGACCACACCATGAAAATGTAGTTGTGACCAGCGCAAAGTAAGGGTTTTATATTGCTGAAGTGTTGTGGGTCATATTCTCTTTAAATCAAGATACTTTATATTTTTCTTGGTGGGACTGCAGCACAGAGTCATATATTACATTGACTGGATGTCATGTTAGGTTATCATTCTCTATTTAACTTATGCATAGTGCGCAGTTTGTGATGAAATGGGAGGTAGAAAGAAAGCTTCACATTTGGCTGACTGTCACAGCACAGACTTGAAGTATATGATACTCCATGAAGAGCAAAGAAAAAATTTCAGTCATAAAGAGAACATTAAAAGAGAGTACTAAAATGTGAAAATGTGTTATAAGCCAAATAGAATTGTCAGCATAAAGTGCAACTGTATAGATAACTTACCATAACAGTACATGCTCTAATAGATCACTGTTGCTGTAGTCCTTAAAGATGGGATGTATCCTGCCAGTAATACTGTACATCCAGCCTGTCTACAAAGCTCCAGGCACCTTTATTGCACTTTATTGTATTTGTAACATGAGTGAACATTTCCGTAATTCAAAAGAATAGTTATGTGCAGCAATGATTGAGTCCCATAAGTGAGCAGTAAAGAGAAGGGATATTTTTCTAGGCTTTGTCACTGAAACATGTACAAGTTGACTCCTTAATGAGGTGGTCTTTATATTCTTTTCTGAAAGCTTGCATGTCGGATTGTTGCCTGGTTTTTGAAGAAACGAAAACAGTGAGTGAGAAGGTCACTGAAAAAACAATCAGAAAAAGCAAAATGTAAACTCCAGCAAAGCTAGAACTTCCAATGAGTGACATCCCAAACCTCTTGTATCAGAGGCACATGGGATATATGCAAATGAGCCTATGAACATCAGGTGTTTCAGCTAATTGGTGATTCTGAATGCCCATGACTTGTTTCATTGTTTTAATGGACAATTTCAGGCCAATAAAGCCAAACCCACTAGCTGTGGATATGCATATTTCGGCCTTGTTATGACCTCATCAGCACAGCACAAGTAGAGTGTTTGACTAAGCATTAGAAACACAGCTTTGCTGGAGTTTTCATTTTGCTTTTACTGATTGTTTTTTCAGTGACCTTCTCACTCACTGTTTTAGTTTGTTATTTGGGATATTTTTGCGGTGACCCTAATGATAATGGACATCAGCTGGGTATAACAGCCCTGTGTTTCTAATGCTTAGTCAAACACTCTGCTTGTGCTGTGCTGATGAGGTCATAACAAGGGCAAAATATGCATATCCACAGCTAGTGGGGTTTGGATTTATTGGCCTGAAATTGTCCATTTAAATGACAAAACAAGTCATGGGCATTCAGAATCACCAATTAGCTGAAACACCTGATGTTCATAAGGTTCATTTGCATATATCCCATGTACCTCTGATACAAGAGGTTAGGGAGGTCACTCATTGGAAGTTCTATCTTTGCTGTTTTTGAAGAAAGATAATTCCAACAGATGGGCTGAGTTTACAGAAAGCTCTCTCACCTACTAGTGTTTTGAATCCCAGTCTGCCTAGGTATGGGGAGCCATCAGGGTTTTCCTAGCGAGAGTAGTTTTATTCTTTAAATTGTAATTTTAACTTCAGAGGGGGACAGTTGTCCAGTTGTCTTATTTAATGATTTTCAACAGCAGTGTGCTAAATATTAGGGTAGCGCTAAAATTTTGTGAGTAGCCAGTTAATACATTTAAGCAGGCTGCAGTGGTGGACATTTTGTTCAGAGACAAGGGCAAATCTCTCAGACTTATTTAAAGTGGATTGGACAGTCCATGTGTTAGCAGTGGAGTGGTTAAGTAAGACATGGCAGACCATATTCAGTTCTGGGAATAAATGCAGTGGGCTTTCTTGTTGAGGGAGATAGATTAATTTATACAATTTTTGTCAAATCGGGTATGACTAAAAACATGTTTATATGATTGGAGAAGCTATGACTAGGGTCTACAGTCAAATGAAGGAAAGTTTTTTTTTCAATGCAAATAATTGAAGGATCGTGACTTTTTCGATGAAAGCCACTTTTAGTGAATGGGAAGTATTGTACTTTCTCCACTTTTGTGTGAAAGTTGGGGGGTGGGGCTTCAACCACCAAGTGGTATGGAAGGGCTTGTCTTCCGGTGGCAAAAAAAAATCTTGAAATTGTTTTCACTGAAAGTGGTTTTCAGTGAATCACATTTGTGCATTTCCATTGAGGACTAATTAATTTGCTCTATGCCATTATGAATAAGGCTGCCATTCTCAGTGATTTGCATGGGACCTTGATCACCCTCTGCCTGGTTACAAAGGCCATTACATTGATTTCAGTTGGATTAACTATGAGATAGTAAGAGAACATCAAGTAGCACAGTAAGCTGAGTTTAGCTTGCAGCTTATGCTGCAGTTCTGTATGCCTCTTGTATGTCTCCATTAAAAGGATGTCTTCAGCATACATATGTGTTGTAGGGTTGGAGAGATCACTAGCTAGGTCACTGATAAATTGTGATAAAATATGGATCTTAGCTCCTAGCCCTTTGGTTTCCCAGTAAGTAGAATGCCTGTATCTGAGAGGGAGTCATTGAAGTATACCTTGAACGTTCTGCTGGATAGGTAGGTGGCAGACCATTGTGGAGTATTGTTACCATATTTAATCTCTCTCAGTTTATTAATCAAAAGATTGTGATTTGCTGTTTTAAAAACTCTTATCAAGTCTGTTGATAGTAGTCCACTGTCCACTGTCTGCATTGCTGTACATGTGGTTGGTGGCTGTATAAAGGGGTCTGATAGTAATGAGGCCATTGCTGAAGCCATATTGCTTACCTTAAAGTAAGCCATATTGAATAATGTGATTGAATAGTTTTTTGCAGGTTAGCTTTTTTGAAAATCTAAGCCAGTGGACAAAAGACAGATATAGATCTGTAATCAGTGCATATCCTTCGATGGGTAGTCTTTGAGAGAGGTATAATAATAATAGCATGTTTGAAGTGGTTTGGAAAAATTCAGTTGACAGCAACAAGTTATACATTTGTTTTAGAGATTTTAATATGAAAGCTGTGGCCACTCTGAGGAAGGCAAGATGCAATTTCGAGAATATGTCTTAAAAACTCAAATTTAGAGATTCTACTGACTTTTTTACCACCTTTACTGACAAGTGTTTGATGTAGCAGGTTGGAGAACAGACTGCCAGTGTTGAAAGCTGTAAGTTTTCAAGACTGTTTGGCATTAGGTCAGGCAGTTGTCATAGTGATGGTAAAATCATAATCAAATAAATAATGATGCACAGGAGGAAGTTGCTACAGTTACATGTAAAAGTATTGTTAGTATTAGAGAATGGTGGAGATTTTTATATTTTGAGTGGGTGACATTAACTGTGAGATGATTAATTATTCTGCAGAAATGTTTGGGGGAAGATAAAAAAGGTCTGTTGTCTGTCTGTAAGGAAGTTCATTTATACAGTTTAGTTGCTATTCTGGCTTGTTTTTCTAAGGCTGAGATACCACTGGTGTAATTGTATAGGGGAATTCTTTTCCACAAGAAAGGACAAATAGATCCACACTAGAGTGAATGATTTAGCGCTTTCGTTTTTTAATAAAAACTTCATCAGAATCACAACCAATACATACACTGACCCAATAAATACCCTCACCCTTACAAAATTAGCATACATAATTACTGACATCATCATCAATTAATAAAAAACACACATATACAAATCAGTTAAAGTTCCATGTGCATATACTAAAAGTTGGAACGCAACCATTAGCCCATAAACTCCACACCATAACATAATGTATTGCAACACCAATATTATTGTAAATAGCCCTCTGTTTTTAACCTAAGGATAGAACTAACTGAAATGTTAGAATTCAGCCCTGGATAGTGTGATGCGTTTGTTTTAAGTTGCCATCTTAATTCTTTAGACGCTAAAACATCATTAAGTGGACCACCTCTGTCTCCTAAAATGACTTGATCGAGCACAGAAAATTTAAAAGAATGTCCATGGTTATTAATAACGTGTACAGCCAATACATTTTTTATATCTTGTTTCTTGATGTCATAAAGATGTTGGTATATTCTACTCCTAAGGGCATTAATAGTTTTACCAATATAAAAACAGGGGCATTTGGTGCACTTCCCTATATAAACTACTGCCTTGCTACTACATGTAAACTTCTTTTTATGTTTAAAACTGCCAAAATTGGGTATGAATATTTCTTTCCCTTCGATAATAACTTGACATTGTGAACAAAATCCACATTTAAACATACCCATAATACCAGAATATTGTTCCATGTTATTCTCCAACATATTTTTAATGGTAGTATCCTTTTTATAAATTATATTAGGTCTTGACCCTACAATATTAAGCAACTCTTCATCGGTATTGAATAAATTCCAATTGTGCTGAACAATATTAACTATGTTATTGTAATGAATATTATACTTAAAAATACCTACTTTATTGAACATATTGCTCTCAACATTAGTATTTACCACAGTAGTATTAATACCTTTGCCTAGTAAAGGAAAAAAGGTACCATTTTCCCTTTTATCCATGACCTCTTGGAAGATGTTGTCCACATATTCACCGGGATATCCTCTGTTGATTAACATCCCCCTGAGTACCTTGATTTGGTCCAGGAATTCATAATTCTCTGAAACCATCCTGGCCAATCTAACCCCCTGTCCCTTTACTAATGCCTTCTTTTGGTGAATAGGGTGGAAACTACTGAAGTGCAATAGTGTGTTGGAATAGGTGGGTTTTCTGAATATCGTGGTCTCAAATCATTGTTCTACTGTATTTTTATAAATAGTAATGTCCAAATAGTTGATTTTTTCATATGAAAAGACATGTGAAAATTTCAAAAAATCAGTACTGACCTCAATAAATTCAAGAAATTTATCAAGTTGGTCTTTAGTATCATCCCATATAATTAAAATGTCATCCAAATACCGACCATAGAATTTCCAGCATTTTGCAAATGGGCTGGAGAAAATAAACTCTGTTTCCCAAAAGGCTAGGACAGAGTTTGCAAATATGGGGGCACAGGTTGCCCCCATTGCTACACCATTACACTGTTTAAAAAGCTGCTCCTTAAATACAATGATGTTAGTCTGTAAGACAAGTTCCATTAATGTTCTTATAGTCAAAATGTGATTATGTTCATAGTCAGTGTGACGACATAAATAAGAATAGAACCATTCAATACCAATTTCATGAGGGATGATAGAAAACAAATCTTTTACATCTATGGTAACAAATATAAGGCTATACTTATATATTTCCTTGTTAAGTTTCTTTAAAAGGTCCCAAGAATCTTTAATAATCCACTGACAATTGGCCAAGACGTCCTTGAGTTGGATGTTAATAAATCTAGCTATAAAATAAGTTTTGGATGCCTTGGCATCCACAATAGGCCTAAAGGGGGGGGGGGGGTTTCCTAAGATCTTTATGAATCTTCGGGATACAGAAGATTGTAGGTGTTGTTGGCGATTTTACTACCATAAAGGACTGTTCATCCAGTGAAATTTGTCTATTAAGAAGTAATTCTCCAAAATCAAATCCACCCTTCTATATAAAATGTTCTTCTCATTAACACTGATTTGACAATATGTGTCTGAATGTAGAATCTCAAACATTTTCTCTATGTATGTATTTCTATCCATAATAATCAGCCCACCCCCTTTATCAGGTTTCATAGTTCTTATAGTGTGATTATCACAAACACTTTTTAGTATATCCATTTCGGATCTAGTTAGATTCATTATGACATCCACACTATTAATTTCTTTAAATAATCTCCGAATGTCCAATTCACACATTTTTTCAAATGTTTGTACAATAGGGCAAAGGGGGGGGGGGGTTGAATGCACTTGATTTTTTACAAGGATTACCGCCCATACCATGACTACAGTCCTTAAACCAAAACTTAAAATTCAATTTCCTTGTATATAATTTCAAATCAATAAGGGCATCATCAAGACCACCCGTTCTGCTAGGAACAAAAGATAACACTTTCTCAAAAATGTCAGTGATATTATCCTGAAAAGACACATTACTATAGTTATAAATCATGAAATCAGCATTCTTGTTACTAATTATTTTAGGGAATGCACCATCTTGGTCAATATCATTAATCCACAGTACCCCACTAGTTAGGGGATGTTGACTTTCCCCCCGTAGTTCCGGTAATATTGTTTTTTTCCCCCCCTCTCTGATTCTTTAATCGTTCTGATCTCCTCAGAGGGGGAAACTCTAAAGGGTCATCTCTAAAACCATTATCATCGTTAAATACATAGTTGTTGTCAAATTCATTACTAACAGTATTGTTCTTACTTTGACTGAGGGGGGGAGGGGGGTATCCTCTATTCTCAGCATACTCTTTTTCATCCCTTCTCAGCTTCCCCTCCTTCCTGCTGTTCAATTCACTAATATAATGATCCACATTTTTGAAAATATTGTCATATTCCAGTTTTTTATATTCAAACAACAAATCAGATTGAATAAGGTTGTTCGTATGTACAATTTTATCATTAAATATGTCCATTTTCCTATCATTGTCTTTTATAAGACAATCAAGTAATTCACAACCATGCCGGCTGAAAAGTTTTACCAGTTCCTGATGTAATTCAGAGTCCTTCTGTAATCCAGTCGGGTAGCGCCATAAACTGAGCCCTTTTGGAATCTGCTCCCATCGTAAACACTCCCAAAGATAGCTGTTTTCTAATTGCAGTTTCCTAAAGTCATAAATGTAGTTTTCTAGAACACAAATTTGTTCATTAAGTGAACCGTTAGAATTGTTGTTATTGGTAGAGTTAGAACACCAATTACGGTCTTCTTGTAGCCATCAAGAGAGTGTCGGTCTTCTGTTGTATGACGAGCAGCCTCTTTTGTTGTCCGCCTGTGTAGGAGTCCGTTCACTTTCTCGTTCCAACGACACCACTCTATCGGCGCCTTGTCTTTGCCATTGGGCTGGTGTGATATCCATGTTAACAGTATCATCACCAGTATTTCTGCTAGTCCTTCTAAAATCCGAAGCGGGAAAAACCCGCGAATTTTCAAACAGTTGCTGTTATTGGGTCAGTTTCTCCATGGATAATACCAAACTGTTGACTGTTGAGTTCAGAGTTTGAATAGATGTTAACAAAGAAGAAAATAAGGGTGAATCCACTCCATCCCTTCGCTCCATATTAAACTTGAAGCACCACCACAACCAAAAATTGATAATCCACAAGAAAGGACAAATAGATCCACACCAGAGTGAGTAATTTAGCGCTTTCATTTTTTAATAAAAACTTCATCAGAATCACAACCAATACATACACTGACCCAATAAATACCCTCACCCTTACAAAATTAGCATACATAATTATTGACATCATCATCAATTAATAAAAAACACACATATACAAATCAGTTAAAGTTACATGTGCATATACTAACCAGACCACTATATTCAGGAAACCCACCTATTCCAACACACTATTGCACTTCAGTAGTTTCCACCCTATTCACCAAAATAAGGCATTAGTAAAGGGACAGGGGGTTAGATTGGCCAGAATGATTTCAGAGAATTATGAATTCCTGGACCAAATTAAGGTACTCAGGGGGATGTTAATCAACAGAGGATATCCCGGTGAATATGTGGACAGCATCTTCCAAGAGGTCATGGATAAAAGGGAAAATGGTACGTTTTTCCTTTACTTGGCAAAGGTATTAATACTACTGTGGTAAATACTAATGTTGAGAGCAATATGTTCAATAAAGTAGGTATTTTTAAGTATAATATTCATTACAATAACATAGTTAATATTATTCAGCACAATTGGAATTTATTCAATACCGATGAAGCTCAGTCCAAAAAGATGCGTGACTTTCCAACGAGCAATAAAATGAAAGTAGAAATTCAAACAAATAAATCCATGTAAGTTAGCAAATTGTTTATTCCAATTCTTCAGACTCTTTACACAAACTAAAACTTTGAACATCACTTTTAAAACCAACAAAAGCTTGTGATAGGATCTCTATAATCACATGTTTCCTTCATTTAAAAATACAGTAACCCATTAAACTCAGTTCCATGAATGTTACCTTGTTCAGCTAAGAAAAATACTGGTATATTAAAAGTAAGAACTGAATAGTTCAAAATAAACATACATAAAAAACATACATAAAAACATACATAAAAATGCATCGGTGCCCAAACATACATTATATTATATTAAACAATTGAGTATATCTCAGAGCCTTGTCATATTTACTTATCATCTCATGGTGCTTTAGGAAAATCTCGTACTGAGCTTTCAGGCAGTATATATCAAAAAGCCATTTCAGACTTGGTTAGTATAACCCAAACTGCTTGTAATGCACATATTTACAAAGTGTGACTTTAGATATTTCCGTGTTTTACTGGAAGTTCATACTATCCAGAGTAGACGAAACAGTCAACAATTACAGGTGGTTAAAACATGTATCACATTAGTTAGGCTATTCTCGTATAAATCAAAAGTTAAAACAGTTTTTCAAAATTACTTATTTTCTGCAGACTCTGAAACGCTTTTAAAAATCACAGCACAACAAAGTAATGTGCCTGGTTAATTCTTGAATGCAAAACAAAGAACTTATTCATAGCGTTCATAAAATAAACATTGTGTCTATTTAAAAATTAGGCTTACAACAGGCATAAGTACATGGCTTTTCAATAGCTGTCCATTAGTTCATGCCTTAGTCTCTTCAATCTCCGTTAATAAACAGGGACATTTGACATTTCAGGATGTGAACGTAACTTACAAAAATGTGGGTGGAAGAATGCTTCAACAATAAACGAAGCAACAAAACGTCTATATGGAAACAGAACAATATCTTAATAATTAACTTGACTCACAGATCCACAATGGTGGAAATAAGCACACTGACTTAAGCAACCATTAATTGCACTTTATAATTGTTACATCCTTGATACCCAAATTTAAAATATAGACATTGTGAAATGTTAAAACTCTTATGTGGTGAAGCGGAAAATGTAGGGAAGGAATACATGAGGGGAAAATGGGAAGTATTTTGGCACATATATTCTGTTAATCCCGAATGGCATCCTGAGGTGTCTTACATTAGTTTTTATAAACAGTACTATTTCAATACTAAATATATGTGTGCAAAGATTCATTTCTTATGACAAATGTTGAAAGTATATGAAATGCCTACAATATGTCTGAGTATATAGATAGGTCATCTACACCATGGTCATAATGTTGTGAGGAAAATGTACCTAACTAATGTGGAATTTAGAACAGTTAGTGGGAGATCTCTTTACGTAATCTTCTACTTTTCAAAAATGGCTTTATTTGGATTTTATCGTTAAGGCCTGGTGGTTTATCGGACCTTAATCTTATGATCCATCTTGTTTCTTGTTCTAAAGTTCTGTTAATTAGATCACCACCTCTGAATCCTTCATACACACATTGAATGGCACAGAACTTAAAGGAATGACTGGTACCAGTTGAACTTTTATGTCTAGCCAATGCATTGGTTTCTGTACCTACTCTAAGGTAATCCTCTCCTTAAATGATCTATTTGTTTTCCCTATGTAGTAACTATTACATCCTAAACATTTAGCCATATATATGACATTTTACTTTCACAGTTGGTGTTAGTGTTAAAATTGTAAATGCGTCCTGTAGTAGGGTGCTCAAAACTAGTTTCTTTATTAATATAAATACATTGATTGCAATGACCACAGGGTACTGTGTTTCTATTCACTGTCAACCTGTTAACTAGTGGATGTCTTGGTCTACATAGGATACTCTTCAGATTGGGAAGGTTTTTATAAGCTATACGAGGTGTGGGGCCAGCAATCTCACTAACTTCTATATCTGAATTCAAAATACCCCAGTGTTTCTTCATAATGCTTTTCACTTGCAGGCTCATTTTACTAAAAGTAAGGTTAGCTCTAATACCGATGAAGAGTTGCTTAATATTGTAGGGTCAAGACCTAATATAATTTATGAAAAGGATACTACCATTAAAAATATGTTGGAGAATAACATGGAACAATATTCTGGTATTATAGGTATGTTTAAATGTGGATTTTGTTCACAATGTCAAGTTATTATTGAAGGGAAGGAAATATTCATACCCAATTTTGGCAGTTTTAAACATAAAAAGAAGTTTACATGTAGTAGCAAGGCAGTAGTTTATATAGGGAAGTGCACAAAATGCCCCTGTTTTTATATTGGTAAAACTATTAATGCCCTTAGGAGTAGAATATACCAACATCTTTATGACATCAAGAAACAAGATATAAAAAATGTATTGGCTGTACACGTTATTAATAACCATGGACATTCTTTTAAATTTTCTGTGCTCGATCAAGGCATTTTAGGAGACAGAGGTGGTCCACTTAATGATTAGAGTCTAAAGAATTAAGATGGCAACTTAAAACAAACGCATCACACTATCCAGGGCTGAATTCTAACATTTCAGTTAGTTCTATCCTTAGGTTAAAAACAGAGGGCTATTTACAATGATATTGGTGTTGCAATACATTATGTTATGGTGTGGAGCTTATGGGCTAATGGTTAAGTTCCAACTTTTAGTATATGCACATGGAACTTTAACTGATTTGTATATGTGTGTTTTTTATTAATTGATGATGATGTCAGTAATTATGTATGTTAATTTTGTAAGGGTGAGGGTATTTATTGGGTCAGTGTATGTATTGGTTGTGATTCTGATGAAGTTTTTATTAAAAAACGAAAGCGCTAAATCATTCACTCTGGTGTGGATCTATTTGTCCTTTCTTGTGGATTATCAGTTTTTGGTTGTGGTGGTGTTTCAAGGGAATTATTTTCCCATATTTTAGCTCATTTCCAGTATTTGTAATGGAGGGTATAGGAAGGGGCATTTTTGTCCCCTTAGTCTTCTAAAAACTGTATGGAAGATGGCATCTGGGTCTGGTATGAGTACATTCAGAAAGACAAGAAGTGCCTTATTGGGACAGTTGATGGTGTATATGAGGGACCAGTCTGTTGCCTAAAGGTGAGAATTAAGTAGAGCCTGTTTGGATTCTGCTATGGTTTTGAATGAAACCAATTGGGGAAGTTTCCTTTTGAATCTGAATGACTGCAGTAGTGGAATCAGGCAGTGACCATTTAAATTGTTTGGAAGTACTTCAATAAATCTGTGTTTAATGTTAATTATTATGTGAGCTAAGGTCGAACTGATTCTTGAATTTTTGTTTGTCATAGCTGATGAACTGTTTGCCCTAGATTGTGGTGTAGTAGCATCTGCTTTAGTTTGGTATTAATTTTGAGGTCTCCTAGGACTATGGTCTTATTTTTAATTCTATTTGGGTGTATTTCTAGGGTAGTAACTCTTGAGGGAGGATGTATATCAGCTATACTTACATAAAGTAGGGTGTGCTTTCATAATAGAAGTTTAGCTAAAATCCAGTTTGGAGAGTGATTGTTAGAAGAGTCCTTAAAATTTTAAGCAATTTCTAGGAAGATATTGCTGCTTATAAGCAATGCAATACCACTATCCTGCCTGTTTCCTTTTATTATCATATAGAAGATTGCAGTGCAACTGGATGGACTGCGAGAGGCACAATTAATCCTGAAGCCTTATTTCTGTGACACTCTGTATATGAGTTTTATTCCTTAAGCAACCAGAGCTCAAGGAGGCCCATTTGTTATTCAGGATATCGGCATTAGGTTAAGCAATTTTAAGTCATTGATTTTTGGGGGTGGGGGGCATAAAGAGACTGCTGTTATAAGAAACTTGAAGGATTATTACTATTAATTATTGAAAGTGAGTTATTAACTAATGTATATTGGATATCTAACCCATTAGTTACACGGATGCCTCCAGCCTTTAAGACCTTTAAGGAAAGGTAATACAGTTTCCAAAGGAATTCATAATCTACTTGGTTGTTATTTGAGTATTATAGAGTAGTATGAACTGTACTTTGAGATGTTTTTTGTAATAAAGATGAATTTGCATGCACAGTCCCATACTAGGGAGAGGGGTGATATCTTGAAGTTGTGAATGATATTAAGCAGAGTATTATGGTCAAAGGGACATGTGTAAGTTAGAGTAAGTAGGATTAGTAACGTAGTAAGGAGTACTGCTGCTGAAAAGGAAGGTTTCAAAGTGGTCATTTTAAGTTTTATCAGATTTGAAGTGTGATGGGAGGATGTTTTATACTACAACATACAAATGAATACACATATCACTTTTATTTAAAATGACATATTATGCTTAGGCCTGAAATCACAAGATGCATATTTTGGAAACATTTTCTGATTATGTACTTAAAATGTCTGTCCACTAACTAGACATGTCATTGTGGTTACATGAAATTTCTCTGTTTGAAGTTGCATACTCAAAGCAGAAATATTAAGCGTACTGTTGTTAGTCTATACCTGATAGGTTATAAATTATGCAACCCAATAATTATGGACTGATAAGTTATAGAAATTAATGTGTCTTCTTGATTTTAAACTTTATGGTATAATAGTCAATATCAAACATATTTTCCTCTGGGTATATCTTACTAATGAATGGATATATCTTACTAATGAAGTAAACTACAAATTAATTAATTTATCATTAACAAAATGTCAACCCTCAAAATAGCCAGTCACATGGATCAGATACAGAACTGCTGACAACCTTTGCAGTAAAAAAAAAAAAAAAAACAGCTGCCAAAATCTAACATGCATGCCTGAAGAAAGTTATTTACTGATTCAGGATTTCAAACAACTAATTCAGTGTGCTGTACACATAAAAGAAGAATCCTGTTATTTACTATGAGAAAAAAATGTAGGATTTCTTTATAGGTTTTAAATTAAATTATTTCTGCAATGGAAATGACTGGGTTTAGGGCATCTTCCTATAAACCACTAAAAGTAAAGACTTTAACACAAATGCTCAAAGGCCATCTCTCATTCCACTGTTCACATATCTCTTCACTCTATCTCCTGTAGTTCTTTCTCTAAAATAAGACCAAATATATTCAACATTTTCTCATCCATACTCACTGCTCAGTCAAGGGTATAGGGATTCAGCCTTTTAGAATAGAACTGTCATACATAACACCCAAGTTAATGATAACAATTTACTCCAACATATGCTCCAACTGATCAACCCCAGAGCACAATGTAAATATCCTATAACAAGTGCATACCAACCTCAGCTAATTAGATCTATATAAATCAATAGCTGCAACACTAATGCAAGGTTCATGTGCTGCATTACTCGCTATGTTAATTTTATCATATGTAGTAAGGACTAAATATTTATAAAACTAGGAATTATGTGGCACCATGTACTTATGAAACAACTGTTTAAAGATAGTACTGCACTTTATTTTTCTGTTTATTTATTTGTTTCACTGTATATTGTGGTATCTCTCTGTCTCTCTGCAGTTAGTGGGGGTTATTCTTTTTACTTCATTGATATTCGGTGTTGAACTCTTAGCCTAGAGGGCTTCTCTGTGCTTATTAGTGTTAGTCACTTATCTGTGAATTTATTTCTGCTGAATATTGAGCTGTTTGGCTAGCTGCTGTATACCAACTGTATTACAAACTGAGCTAAGTACAAACTTGCAGTTTAGTTTATGTGGTTGTTGGAAATAGGGTGATGTTCATCTAGTCAAATTAAGAAAATCAACAATTAGGAATATAATGGCAGAGGGAAGAGGAAAAAAAAAACAGCATGTTACTCCCTTGTACCCACCCCCATTTCTCCTCACATCCCATAAAATAGTGGTAGTGTCTCTGCTGTTACACCCTCTCAGGAAAAAAAAGCAGATATTCTCTTAGCTAGTTCCTATGGAGTAAATGGATAAAGCCCTGACTATGTCCAGGGAAGGTGAGCTTATGGTGTAAATGGATAAAGCCCTGACTATGTCCAGGGAAGGTGAGCTCATGGTGTAAATGGATAAAGCCCTGACTATGTCCAGGGAAGGTGAGCTCATGGTGTAAATGGATAAAGCCCTGACTATGTCCAGGGAAGGTGAGCTCATGGTGTAAATGGATAAAGCCCAGACTATGTCCAGGGAAGGTGAGCTCATGGTGTAAATGGATAAAGCCATGACTATGTCCAGGGAAGGTGAACTTATGGTGTAAATGGATAAAGCCCTGACAATGGCCAGGGAAGGTGAGCTTATGGTGTAAATGGATAAAGCCCTGACTATGTCCAGGGAAGGTGAGCTCATGGTGTAAATGGATAAAGCCCTGACTATGTCCAGGGAAGGTGAGCTCATGGTGTAAATGGATAAAGCCCTGACTATGTCCAGGGAAGGTGAGCTCATGGTGTAAATGGATAAAGCCCAGACTATGTCCAGGGAAGGTGAGCTCATGGTGTAAATGGATAAAGCCCTGACTATGTCCAGGGAAGGTGAGCTCATGGTGTAAATGGATAAAGCCCTGACTATGTCCAGGGAAGGTGAGCTCATGGTGTAAATGGATAAAGCCATGACTATGTCCAGGGAAGGTGAGCTTATGGTGTAAATGGATAAAGCCCTGACTATGTCCAGGGAAGGTGAGCTTATGGTGTAAATGGATAAAGCCCTGACTATGTCCAGGGAAGGTGAGCTCATGGTGTAAATGGATAAAGCCCTGACTATGTCCAGGGAAGGTGAGCTCATGGTGTAAATGGATAAAGCCCTGACTATGTCCAGGGAAGGTGAGCTCATGGTGTAAATGGATAAAGCCATGACTATGTCCAGGGAAGGTGAGCTTATGGTGTAAATGGATAAAGCCCTGACTATGTCCAGGGAAGGTGAGCTTATGGTGTAAATGGATAAAGCCCTGACTATGTCCAGGGAAGGTGAGCTCATGGTGTAAATGGATAAAGCCCTGACTATGTCCAGGGAAGGTGAGCTCATGGTGTAAATGGATAAAGCCCTGACTATGTCCAGGAAGGTGAGCTCATGGTGTAAATGGATAAAGCCCAGACTATGTCCAGGGAAGGTGAGCTCATGGTGTAAATGGATAAAGCCCTGACTATGTCCAGGGAAGGTGAGCTCATGGTGCAAATGGATAAAGCCCTGACTATGTCCAGGGAAGGTGAGCTCATGGTGTAAATGGATAAAGCCCTGACTATGTCCAGGGAAGGTGAGCTCATGGTGTAAATGGATAAAGCCCTGACTATGTCCAGGGAAGGTGAGCTCATGGTGTAAATGGATAAAGCCCTGACTATGTCCAGGGAAGGTGAGCTTATGGTGTAAATGGATAAAGCCCTGACTATGTCCAGGGAAGGTGAGCTCATGGTGTAAATGGATAAAGCCCTGACTATGTCCAGGGAAGGTGAGCTCATGGTGTAAATGGATAAAGCCCTGACTATGTCCAGGAAGGTGAGCTCATGGTGTAAATGGATAAAGCCCTGATTATGTCCAGGAAGGTGAGCTCATGGTGTAAATGGATAAAGCCCTGACTATGTCCAGGGAAGGTGAGCTCATGGTGTAAATGGATAAAGCCCTGACTATGTCCAGGGAAGGTGAGCTCATGGTGTAAATGGATAAAGCCCTGACTATGTCCAGAGAAGGTGAGCTTTTGGTGTAAATGGATAAAGCCCTGACTATGTCCAGGGAAGGTGAGCTCATGATTTAAATTGATATAGCCCTGACTATGTCTAGGGAAGGTGAGCTCATGATGTAAATGGATAAAACCCTGATTATGTTCAAGGAAGGTGAGCTTGTGGTGTAATTTGTAAAGCCATGACTATGTCCAGGGAAGGTGAGCTCATGATGTAAATGGATAAAGCCCTATGTCCAGGGAAGGTGAGCTCATGATTTAAATTGATATAGCCCTGACTATGTCTAGGGAAGGTGAGCTTATGGTGTAAATGGATAAAGCCCTGACTATGTCCAGGGAAGGTGAGCTCATGGTGTAAATGGATAAAGCCCTGACTATGTCCAGGGAAGGTGAGATCATGGTGTACATGGATAATGCACAACAACAAAAGCAAAAAGAACTGAAATCTAAAAAGCAACAAAGAGCTTGTAGTGTAAATGGATAATGCCCTTGCTAGCTACAAGTAAGGTGAGCTCATGGTGTAAATGGATAACGCAGGTGAGCTTATGGTGTAAATGGATAAAGTCCTGACTATGTCCAGGGAAGGTGAACTTGATTAGTGGCTAAAGTGCCGGAAACAGCTGGCAAGTGAAGAATGGCTGCACTCATTTTGAAGGGAGGGTGGAAATGGCCACATGCTGACATAATTTCTTCTACTTGGGAAACAATAGAAATGTACAGCCTGGGGGCATACATTTTGCTGATTAAGTCACTGCTTGGTGACAGCCTTCAGTGTGGTGAGTGGAAGCTTGAACTTGCACAGAAAAAATATTATGGCCCTCTGCTGTAACACAGATTGAATATCTCTTCCACCCACTAGTGGAGCTATGGTCATTATAGATGTCCTTATAGCGTGAATGCCAGTGAAGCAGCAAAGCACTCTCATAGCTACCCGAATGACAGCCCCCTCTACACAGTGCTATGGCGAGCAATGGGTGAAACTGTCAGTGTTTGGAACACATAGGCTGTGCCTGTTTGTGGAGAGGCAGATACTGTGCAAAAAATATGTAGAAAAAAAGGAGATATATCCTTCCTGGGATTATAGAACCACATAGTTAGAACAAACTGTGAGCCTTTGGTCATCAAATTAGTTGAGTCCACTCCTCTATTATTAACATATTTACTTTTGATTGTATAAACAGAACTATTGAGTTGTAGCTTACAGTTCTGTAGCATGACTGAAAATAAATGTATGAAGTCCATTATACCAACATTAAAATAAATATATAAATACGTACGTGCCTGAAACTAGTTACAGATGCAATAAATGGGGCATTATTTCACCACTGAATTGCATGTATAAAAGAAAAAATACTGAATAAAAATGTATGTAACTTACACAATTAGTAAAAGTAATCCTCCAAGGACTATTTGTTTTCTATCTATCTATACAATCATATAAGATACATTAGACATTTAATATCACAGAAATTTCTGGAATATATTCTAAAATAATGTTTTCCCAGCTTTTATGAAGCACAAAGAAGTATCAACAGGGTCCAGCACTCTAAAACCTCCTCCTTTTTCAATAAAACATTTGTAAGGATGTTGCTACACAGAGCCATTTGATATACAGGAAGTTATACGCAACTGAATGAGATTTTTTTCAAGAATAGATGACCAAATGGGGCTACATATTTTACCATTTTCCATCCTTGGCACAATTCTGGAAAAGTTCTTCAAATCAGTGTAAAATGCAGTGTGACTGTCACTATTGTATGGACAATGCAATATTAAGTGTACACTGAATTTCTTTAATATCTCCATTACTGCTAACGTACATACACCCAAGCGCAAACTTTATTTCTTTTTCTAAGTGTCAGCCCAGAAGGTGACTTAGACATCCTGCAGGAAGGTTTGCCCCAAATAAATATTGGTACCAGAATCATGGATTGACACTAAATGCTGAAAAATACACTACTGCATCCTTTGTGAAGTAGTTTACTCTTGAAACTACCACATTGGCAATATGTACCTAAGAGTTAAGCAAGTTGTTCAAGATTTGGTAACTTATGTGGATAGTGACCTAACAGTTGACCGACATGTGTCCGTTGTTGTAAGAAAGCCCTTCTATATTACACAGCTTGTAAACAAAGGGGTTATGCCTAGATCTAGAGATGTCATTATCATGCTTAAATAAGCCCTCATTAGGCAAATCACTGAATATTTTATTTATTTATTTATTTATGTATTGCATTTGTTACATACAACAAGTGGAATACCCACAGAGATAGCCTGCTAAAGGGATACAAGGCCTAAACAACATCTCCTAAATGGACTGACTCAATGCCCTGCCACTATATTCAGTATTCTACAGACTGCTAAGAGGTGACCTGTGTCTGGTATACAAGGCATACTCTGACTCAGTACTGATGAATTTACTGCAATACAGTGAGTCCATTGGCATCATAAATACTTGGTCTAGGGATCTAAACCTATTCTGCAATATCAACAGAATGGTTTGGAGGAATAAGTATATTTCACAGATGATACCACTGCTCAGGCACATACTCCCCATCCACATTAAACAAAGTTCATCCTTATCAGTAGTCAATTGCAACTTGGATCTATTAATGGGAAATAGAAAATTTACCCCACAATTGCCTCCTGTGCTACTAATGGACAGATGCAGCTCATAAATTGCTTTATCGTATACACAACTCCTTACAAATTATCTATGGTATGATCTCAGTTGTTCTCATGAAGTGTAATGTATAATTACTGACCATGGGATAGGTAATGCCAATCTAAAACCAAATAGGTAGGTTAAGTTGAGCTCAAAAAAGCAAACTGGCTATGCTTAAAATGGCCCACTAAGCCAGCTAACCTAGTACGTACCCTATGACCCTATAAGAAAAATCTGGAAATTTTCCTCAACACCTTAATGAGAAGACTGGCTTCTGTTGGTCAGCCAAATTTATGACATCGAAGTGACCATCCTTAAGTGACAGGCTGCCATGACCTACCATATCTAATGCAACAGCAAAAACCAATAAGCAAAAAATAAAAAATAAAAAAATAAAAAATAAAAATGAAAAAGTTCCGTACTGAACAGACCAAAATTTCTTTAATGCAAAGTTCCAAAAGTAAAATGAGCGCTTTCGTCTGCCCACAGCAGACTTCTTCAGAATATTAAACCTCTGGTGCCTTGATTTTTTATACAGTTCTGTATTGTATAATTAATCAATAATTGAACCAATTAAACATTCATTATCTTTTAAAGGTAAAAGGGACAGGAGGTGGGGAAATTAACCTTTTCCTCGAGTCCCTTTTAATGTATTAAACATTTTTTCTGTGTATATATACTAAAACATCCTGAGCACATCCAGAATACTGTGAATTCTGCACAACAAATTAAGAAATTAAAAACATTGCAATACAAACTTTATAATCAAAAACAATGTTAAAAATCATTTAGAATTGTGTATGAAAAAATGTGTATTAAATTGTATGTTGCATTTTATAATACAGTACTTTTCATTAATTTCATAAACTTTTTTTCTTTTTTTCATTAACTACCTATTTCATATAAAACCAACCTAGGTTGAAAACCAATAAAATGTTCCATAAGAGTTGATTTTCTTGTATGTAATACTGTAAAAACTATTTTGTAACCAAGTACAGTACAATAATAATAGCGTGAAGGTGCATGAAACTTTAGAACAGAATGAATATGTTGAAAAACATACATACAATTAATCTATAGGGCAAATATCTAAAAATAAAAAAGTTGTAAATTATGACAGGGAAACGTTTCTCCTAGGCAGATTAAATCACACAACCAAGTGGGTGGTGAATAAGTGGGATAAAACTTTAGTTCCTAGATCTAGAGTGTATTGGGTGTGTTGTATATGGGGGGTATATAATAAGAAAAAATGTTGACCCAAATAGTGTTTTTTGTTTTTTGTTGTATGTTTTGTATGTGTGTATTGTATGAAATTGACAAATCTTCACATTAAAATACATTTGTAATAATACAATCATACCAAAGCAGCTTTGTCTATTAAAATAGCTTTTATGTTGATGTATTCATTAAGACCAGGAGAGTGGTTGGACCTCAGTCTTAATTGCCACTTTATCTCTCTTTGCAACAAATGATTCTTAATGTCCCCTCCCCTGTTGTTTTCTTTAATAGAATCTAAAATGCCAAAACAAAACCCAGCAAAACTGTCACACACTATGGAGTGTTTATAGAGGGCACTGGTGTCTTTCTTTACTCTGATGTCATTAGTATGTTCATATATTCGCTCCCTAAGTGTTCTCTCGGTTTTGCCCACATAAAATGAGGGGCATTTTTTACAGGTGGCCAAATAGACTAGCATTCTGCTGCGGCAATTACCTTTGTGGAAGAAAACCTTACTATTTAATCCATTTTTCAAATGTATATCCTCCTTTGGATTTATGTATATACACTGTCTGCAACAACCACATCTGGTTGTTCCTTTTTTCTTGTCAACAGTCATTGTTTCCATTTCAAAAAGTCTTTTGAAATTTGTACCCGTCTTGTAAGAAAACATTGGTTTTTTACCTACTGTTTCGTATATTTCCTTGTTTGTCTTAAAAATAGACCAATTGTTTTCTAAAATTCTAGTGAAACAGTCTGAAAATCCATTGTATTCAACTAAACAGGCTCCAGAAAAATTTTTCTTATCAGAGGTAATATTTTCTTTGGGTACAAACTTTTGACCTAACAATGGTTTATATTTAGACCCCCAACCTAAATACACTTCCTCCAAAATTTCTCCCACTATACTTTTTGGATAGTCCCTTTCTATAAATTTTTCCATCAGAAAAGCAAATTCAAACTGTAAGTCTTTAAATTCAGAGGTCATTCTCGCTATTCTTACCGCCTGACCCTTAATAATACTTTTTTTCTGATGGAAGGGGTGTTGGCTATCAAAATGTAAATAGCTGTTACACCAGGTGTTTTTTCTAAAAATGTTAGACTTAAAGCCTTGAACTGTTTTACTGAGAGTGATGTCCAAATAATTAATGCTCTGATTGTGTATTTCATGAGTGAATGACAAAAAGGTAGTAGTTTCATTTATGTATTTCATAAATTCATCAAATTTACCCTTCTCATCATCCTCCCATACAAGAAAAATATCGTCTAAAAACCTAAGGTAGATTTTTATATTTTTCATAAATATACTAGAAAAAATAAACTGTTCTTCCCATCCAAGGAGAACAAGGTTAGCATATATGGGGGCACAAGCTGCCCCCATAGCCACACCTGTCACTTGTTTGTAGTGTTCCCCTTGGAATGTAATGAAGTTGTTATCTAAAACAACTTCAGTCAATTCTAATATTAGTCTTTTGCTGTCCAATGGCAAATCCAGATATTTATTGACACAATCCTCAAAATAATTGAAGCCCAGGTCTCTGGGTATACACGTGAATAGGTCTTTCACATCTATGGTAACCATTTTACAAGTTTCAGACCATAGATTGTCATTAATTTTACCCAAAAAATCCCATGAGTCTTGGACTAAGTGTTTCTGTGTCTTAACAATTCCTTTGAGATTTTGATCAATATATACAGCCAGTGGGTGGGTTTTGGACTTCCTAGCTGAAACTATGGGGCGAAAAGGAGGCTTCAAAAGATTTTTGTGTATTTTAGGTGTTCCAAAAAATTGTGGAACACGTGAATGTTTTTGCTTCAAAAAGTTGTAAGTTTTATCATCAATTCTGTTTTCTATAAGATATTCTTCCAAAAGAGAGTCTATTCTTCTCTATGCTATTTGGACTTCATTATATGAAACAGTTGAATACGTGTTTTCATCAGTCAATAACTTAATTAAAGCGTCATTATAAGCCTCCTGGTAAAAGATTACCACACCCCCACCTTTGTCTGGCTGCATAAATCTCAAATCTGCCTCTTTCCTTAGGTTTTCCAATAGTGTTTCCTCGTCTTTCCTTAAATTCCTTTCAATAATGCTTCCCTTTATATGTCTAAATGCTTCATATATATCATTAGTTACTATAGTTTCAAATGTATGAATGACCGGGTGCAAAGGCGGGTTAAAGGTACTTTTTCTACTAAAGGTTATAGGGGTTTCTGTTGTATTTCTTTCTATGTTAATATCTGGTATATTGTCATTAGATACATTTCTATGTTGATTGAGAACTTTCAAATTCAATTTTCTAAGATATAGTTTTAATTCTAACAGTATGTTAGCTAAATCACCACATGTAGTTTTGACAAATTTGAAACCCCTAGAAAACAATTCAAAATGAAGCTTTTCCAGCTTTAATTCTGTATAATTATGTATTTTAAAACCTTTATATTGAAAAGTAATACCATAATCATCTTGTTTAATTACATCTATCTCATTCTCCTGTTGCTGTTTTTCCAGGCAAAACCGCTCCCACCCGTTAGTTCCTGGGGTCCCGGATCCGAGGGATTCCTTTGTTTGTTTGCCAATCTCTCCGATCTCCTGGGCCCTAAAAAAGTTTCAGAGGGCTCTTGAAAGGAATCCAATTCATCCATGTAATTATTTCTCCTCTCATAGGTTTTTCCCTTTTCAAATCCATCATAGAATTCCACCCTTTTAGGTCCCTCTGGTTCTTTCTGATTGTGAACATGCCTTTCCTTGTTACTAGTATTTTTCCCTGAATTTTTCCAAGCTTTCTGAAAAGGAAGGGGATAACTTTTACCTTTCTTGTACTGTTCCCTGTCTCTAAGTAATTTGCCCTGTTTTCTTGTATATACCTTATCAACTTTGGCTTCAATTCTTTTTAAAATATTAAAATATAAACTTTCATGCTCTTCAAATAACAAATCATTCACTATCTCGTTTTGAACATTGTTAACTTCATCCAATAATTTGTTAAGTTGCACCTCATTGTACTTAATTAGTTTGAAATAAGAGTAAAACCACATTCATCAAAAAAAGAATAAAAATCAGACAACACATTTTCCGTGTAATGAATACCAAATGGAAATTTGTAAAATCTGAGTCCCTGAGGGACTATTTTACTAACTAAACATTGATGCAAATAGTTGTTATCAACTTGCAAACATTTATACTTGTACAACATTTTTTCAAAGTCAAACATTTTATCTTTTAAAGAAAGTTCTTTATGTTTGAAAGCGTTGTCTTTCCCTGAGTGTAGCCCCTCACCATTGCTGTTCAAAGTTCTATCGAACGTGTAATTTTTGTCAAGGATATCTTTATATCCATGTAAATGACCAACAGTTTGACGTGACTTATAAACATTGCAAGATGCCCCTGCTTCATTAAACTGGGCATTCATATGTACAGTACCTTTAGAGCTAGAGTGAAGTGTTTTCGATCGATGACAGAAACCTCTGTTGTCCGTTGAGGAATTTGCATCCTGGCTAGAACGCGTGCCTTCTCTCTCGAGTATGTTGCCTTTATTTTGCAATTCCACCCCGTCTTTCCTCGTCGTTCCACCATTACCCACATCGTCTGAGCGTGGAGATGACATAACTGGATGAACGGAAGTGTTTCCACCAACACGGTTGCCTGTTGCTTCTCTCCTTGTGGTTTCCCCCTGCGAAAACAGTTCAATCAACTTAGTGAGATCTCCACGCAAAGTGGAGATCTCTTCCCTTAACTGAGATACTTCACGTTGCGTTTGTAGAATGTTCAAACTATTGTTGAGCTCAAGATCACAGCCAATGATAGTAGAGTCATTTAGGGTTCTTTCCATGCTGAAAATACCCAGCACCTCCGCTAAACAGCTGAGTTAATTAAATTTTCGGAAAAGGCGCCAACCGTAATGTTGTATCAACCACTTTCAATACAAGTTCACGGAATGGAACTTGTCAGTGAAAATAAATCTCGGCACACTTGTCAGTCTGCAATAGCACGGAACTCGAAACACAAGACCTTGTCCAACAGCAAAAACCAATAAGCAAAAAATAAAAATGAAAAAGTTCCGTACTGAACAGACCAAAATTTCTTTAATGCAAAGTTCCAAAAGTAAAATGAGCGCTTTCGTCTGCCCACAGCAGACTTCTTCAGAATATTAAACCTCTGGTGCCTTGATTTTTTATACAGTTCTGTATTGTATAATTAATCAATAATTGAACCAATTAAACATTCATATCTAATGACCTGGACTAAATCCTGCATAGCACCACTCAGATGCACAAACAATAGGTTTCATATGGTTGCATAAACTTCTAAATCAAAAAGTATGTCACTGCACTTTCTGCTAATAATGCCAGTATGCAGTTTATTTGTGTTAATATTTAATGTTCTAACATAAATTACAGTCTGTATAGAGTTATAATGATGATTTTGAAAAAAAAAAAGTGAATCTTTCTCACCTATTCATCCCAGTAAAATTTACATAAATAAAAAGTATGCAAATCTCAAACTTGCTCTCAATATCAGAAGAAACTTCATAGACTACTTAAAACCCATGGTACTGAAATGCAAGTACTCTTTTTATCCATGCAGACCTTTACCAGTACATAAGTCAGCAAAACAGTTGATGCAGAGCAGGTGATTATGGCACTCAGTTCAGTAAGGAATGACCAAAAATACAAAGACAGCATAAACAGAGCACTAGAAAACAGATTCCATTATAACAACCTTACTTGCAGAATCTGAGTTTTCTCAGACTTCCAACTAAACATAATGACACTAGTCACCTGCTACCTAGCACATTTGGACTGGAAAACCAAAAAAGGTACAAGTAGCAATTCTACAGATAAACATATTTTTATTGACAGTCTTGTTTGTTTGTAGTTTCACAAAATACAAATCAAACAGATGTGACCAGCATGCCTCTTAATAGTATCTCACTATGAAGAATGTCCCTCATAGTCCATGCTCCTTATTGTTCCACAGTGAAAAGGTCTGTCAGACATTCAGTGTTAAAAATTATTAACTTGTATCCTTGATAAATATTACTGAATTATATTAATTCATCAAAGTAACTTTTTATATGTACAAAGTAAGAAACTTTAACCATCATCTGAGCTTTCTAGATGGAGTTATTATTAAGCTCTCACTATGTGTTTGACATTTCGTCTATGTGTGTCACATTATGTAGTCCATTATAGGTTGTAGTCCATTATAGGTTCATGCTAAGCTAACTGCCCTTGCGAGCCATTTTAAGCCTAGCCAATTATCCCTTGTGAGACTCAGACCCTGCATCTTGTGTTTGTAAGGCAAACACCTTAACCATTAGGCTGCCCTCCCAACCCTTATGAGAGGTAGTATTAGTTTGGAATGGAAGGTTAAGTGATGTGATGGTCTGAATACATCAGTGTTGCATGATTATCCAGTGAGGTCTTCTTAGTCAGCAAGTTAATGCTCAGTCTGGATTGTAAGCATATTTGATTCAAGAATATTGACATGACACATCTAACAAAATGGAGTACCACATCTCTCATTCTACTGTTGAGTTACTCCAGTCCTATGCTACCTGGAGTACAGGTTTAACAGATAAAACTGTTGTGTATGCACTTATTTCTGAGTACAGAGAATTGTACAGTTGTATATACAAGCTAAGAAATGAGCAAGGAAAAAGTTGAGAAGATGAGCTTTAGGTAAGTTGTATACCTCTATGTACAGTGTCATTCCAGGAAGTCCAACATATATAACATAAATGAAGCTGTCAAAGTGAAATCCAACATGAATGGGGACACACAATGTCATCTAAAGTAGTGACACACCACTGCAGCCAGGCTTAATGTAGCTAGATATATTCTCATCCCTTAATGTAGCTAGATATATTCTCATCCCTCCACTAGCTTTTAATGGAGTGGTTTTAACATCTCCATTCACAGGGCGGCCCAAATAAGTTAACCATTCTACACAACAGGCTGAGCAGATTTGCTTCCGTGTCTCTGAAATATTCCCATGTTTCACTGCACTTACTACACCTGAGTGGCTTTCATCAGCAAACAGTTTAGTCTATGATCAACGTCTTGGCCTTTTCTCTCATTCACAATGGCATATTGCTTTCTCCTGCAAGTCTATTCATATGAAACAGACCCAAAGACAACCTTAGATCCTCAAAACATGTTCTGTCCCACATAGCATATCTGCCAGCAAATGTGAAAAAGGATCATCTTCTGCGTCCCTACCCATGTCAATGAATTCGATCCTCCGTCAAAGCGATTAAATCTAAATATCTCTTTTGTTATAGCATATATATAAATAGATAGATAGATACCTAGATACATAGATAGATAGAGAGATAGATTTGCATGCACTGCATTGTGTTGCAATGTTTATGTAGTGCATGGAGTAATGCCGTTATGTTGCAATATTGGGAAGAAAGACAAACTTATTAAGCAGCTTTCTGACATCGTTCTTAAGGTGAATGTCTTTTCATCCACATCTTGAGCACATAAAAAGTTGGTTATGAGTAGAAACACAAAAATAATCCTCTATATTTGCGTGCACTGTAAAATGCTTGTTTGCATACAGGGTGTTATTTATAAAAACTATAGAAACCCACATATCCTGAGCCATACTGAAATGTCAGTCCCCGGGATTCATGAAGCTCGGCACAAGGACGGCGTTAGCCTTATGCCGACCATGTGGCGTAGAGATGGCGCAGCAGCACCACATGCATATTAATGAAGGCGCACTGCTGCAACGTCCACATGCATAGGAAATGTGCGTGAGTGCACGGGGCGTGTCTAAGTGCTGCACGGAGGCGTGAACATGTCAGCTGCAGACTCGCAACCTAAAATGCTGACTAGTACGGCCTGCCTCTAATAGTAATCACTCCTGTCACTGTCCGTGGATACTGAAACGTGTGCAAAGCATACAAGACAGCTTCGCAAACACCCAAAATAAAAATTAAACACAAAGCCACATAGCTGAATATTGAGCCCCTGTCCCTCGAACAAATAACATTTAAAACTCCTTGCCCGTATTCCATTGTAGTGTTGATTGTTATACCAAGTGGAAGCAAAATGTAGCGTGTTTGCACGCTGCTGCCCTTTGCTAAGCCTAGGCCAATGTTTAAGGTAACCACCTGTCCCACTTTGTGAGGGACAGTCCCTCTCTCTCTGGGCAGTTGCGTCCTTACCAAAAATAGTACAAATGGCAAATGTCCTGCGATTATAGGACATAATTATGTCCCATATTTTATCTAATAGTTCCATAAAATAGTTATTTCTGTATCTAAAATACCTAAATGTTACAAGAAACAGAATAAGCAACTAAACTGCTACAAGAATAAGCTTTCACTTAGGCATAAAAGTAAAGCACTATCCTTTGTACTGACTGTGGGTATGTGTCGGCCTGTAAAATCTGATGTGTGTCCCGAAAATGTCCCACTTTGGCCAATTGAAAAGTTGGCAACCCTACCAATTGTCAGAGCATTCGCTCAATAACTGCCCATTCGCGTTCCAAGCCATCCTTTTCTGGATGGCCCAAAGATGAATGGGTATTACACGGGTCTACCTACCACGTCATGAAAGATAAGTATTTGCGTGTACCTATGTGCGTGAAGTACAGCATGTGGAAGATCAAATATGCTAGGGTTGTCCTCACAACCATATTGGTACCAGAGATATGTAGAGTACGCAATGTGTTCTGTTGTCTGTGCCATGGGCCATCATCCAGAGAAGGGATGGATGGTGTGTGTGGAAAATGGGGGGGGGGTGACGGGTAATGTAATAATTCACCAAGGGGAGACTGGGTCGGATGTACAATAGGTGAACTGGAGGTGTACGAGGGAGCAGTGGGTGAATCAGAAAGGAAACCCCCCACACCCCCCCTAACTATATATATCAACTCCAGGGTCGCACAACATTAGGGAAGGGGGCAAATGCTTTTCGATGTAATGAACTTTCGATGGAATGAACTTTAGATGAAATGAACTTTCGATGAAATGATAGGTAACCATTTATTTATATATATATATATATATATATATATATATATATATATATATACATATATTATATACATATATATATATATATATATATATATATATATATATGTAGATACATATATAAATTTATATATATATATATATATATACACACATATATATGTATATACATATGTATATACAGATATATATACACATATATATGTATATACATATGTATATACATATATATACACATTTATATATACACACACATATATATATATATATACATATATATAGATATATATGGGTCTATCTGGTAACGCCGAATGCTGGAAACGCAGACGACAAGAACACCGACACAGGAAGATGGACAACAGAGATGACCTACAGTTGAAAATCCCAAGGCTGACAACACCGACATGTCAAACACGCGCTAGTGTGTAAGTATGCGGTAGTGATGGACGACAGGGTTAGGGTGCGGGTAAGGTAAGTGTGCGATAGTGATGGACTTTAGGGTTAGGGTGCGAGTAAGGTAAGTGTGCAATAGTGATGGACTTTAGGGCTAGGGGCAGATTAAGTCAGTTAGGGTTAGGGCACAGGTCAGGTGAGTGTGCAATAGTGACAGACTTTAGGGTTAGGGGTGGGTTAAGTGAGTTAGGGTTAGGGCGCGGGTTAGGTGAGTGTGCGATAGTGAATCACCTTAGGGTTAGGGTTTGGTTAAGGTTAGTGCATAGATAGTTGTGTTTGTAAGGTTTAGTGTAGGTTTGTAAGGTTTTAGGTGTGCTTGTGTTGTGTGTGTGATTTTTGGACAGGGGATTTGTTTTGTTTGTTGACTGTCGGGATTGTGGTTTGTCGGGCGTGTGAAGTTTTATGTTTTTGAACTTTCGGTTTTGTGGTGTCGGTGATTTCGTTAGTGTTTTTGCATGTCGGTTTTTTCAAGTAGACCCATCTATATATATAAATATATATATATATATATATATATATATATATATATATATATATATATATATATATATATATATATATATATATATATACACACACACACACACACACACACACACACACACACATATACGTACATATTAAATACATAAATACATATATATGTGTGTGTGTGTGTGTGTGTGTGTGTGTGTGTGTGTGTGTGTGCGCGTAGATATATAGAGATATACAGCTATGATAGGAAACAGCACACAGGAATGACATGAGGAGCCCAGGCAAGACACATGACACATGCAGCATGCCCTTCCACCCCCCCTACAGCTGGACACGGAAAATATACACGCAATCAATGGAAAGTGTCCACTGCTCCACAGACCACAGGCAGGATGCAACCAGGGGGGTACACAGTGCACCCATGGAGTCTAATCATGGAACACATACTGGAGCGTCCCTTGCAGGACACCCCAAAAACTGGCAAAACCATACAAATGTGATAGATCGTCCATCTTGTCCACGGTGTATACAGACTCGGAATACAAGAGTGGGTAACCCTGGAGACCCATGGGCCAAGACAATTTTATGAAATGGGTCGCATGAAGTGGAGAGTGGACAGCGTGTAGTGGTGTGTCCAGAACTGACCAGGTCCCAGAGTAAGGATGGGTGCTGTCGCTGAGGCGAGGGTGGGGGAACTATGGGTAGCTACTTATTGGTCTAGGTGTGCAGGTGTTGGCTGATGTTGGCCAATATGGACATCCCTAAGGATGCAAGCAAATGTGTTCATTGAGCAGAGGCATCTCCCAATGAGCAGCCACACCCACTGCGAGACCCACTAAAGCAAAGTGTCATCTATATGGCAAGGAATGGAATAACCAGATGTAGACGTATATATGTAGAGCTATGTGTGTGTATATCTACCTATAACAAGATAGAGATAGGCTTCTCCCTCGCCGTAGTACGAATATATACATACAGAGAAAGAATACAGATACATAATCACATATGAATATATACATATGCAGACAACCATAAACCCATATGTCGTTAGATTTTATATATATATATATATATATATATATATATATATATATATATATATAAATATACATGTATGCATACATATGCAGATATATCTGTATATATTAATGTAAATAGATATATATATGTTACAGTAAATATACACACGTATATAGCTAGGATATGATACAGCAGTTACGAGTAACATATGTTCACAGGCCGGGCATATGTTGGTGGGAGGTCCAATAAACAAACGTGTAACACGTAGCATCACCTCCCACCCCCCCAGCTAGGCCTGTGAGACATACAGACACACAATAAAGGTAAACACACCACTGCTTCCCAGAACACCGGCAGGATACTACCAGTGGGAGAGATCTGCAAGGTCTACACTTGAAACATAGACATCGATGTCCCTTGTGGGACACCAAAAATTAATGATCAGAGCCAGTCCCTGTAATGATTTCTCCAACCAGGCTTTAGATGTACACGGACCAGTAGGTTGTGCAAGCCTGATAACACATGGGTCGATACAACGTATGACATGTGTCCTGACACAGGGAGAGTGGACAGTGTGTAGTGGTGTGTTTATACCCCACCTGCGCCCACAGTAAGGATGAGTGCTGTAGAGGAGTGGCAGGTAGGGAAACTATGGGTATGCGATTATGGGCCTAGGCATGCATGTGTTGGCTGGCAGAGCCATATTAGGACCGCCCCGTGGATGTAAGTAATATTCCGATGTGGGCATAGCAGATGCCTATACCTCCCAATCCCTAAGAGCATATCCACTGGATAGTCCGTAAACCATTGGGGGAACACATAGAGACCATACCATTGAACTGTCCCCAATTACCAGGGAATCTAACTCTGTCCCACCTAAACCCTCCTAGAACTAGTGATATTAGGAGGAAAGTTGGTGGATTACACGTAATGAATAACGACAACATGTAAGAGTCATAAACAGCATGTACCTCAGACAATGTGTATGAATACATATGCTCTGGGTCTGTCAATGTGTCAGGTTAATAGCACCAAATTTCTAAATGTGTCCCTGATGTTGTTATGCAGTGTCCCTGATTCAGTGTTCATTTTTCCCCATTTGTATGAAAGGTCTGATAGTGACAGAAAGTGCATATTCCGCTGACTACCTTAGAAAGATGATAGAATAATAGGTTAGGGTTACCACCTGTCCACCTTTGTGAGGGACAGTCCCCTTTGGGCAGTTGTGTCCTGCAAAATAATTGAAAATATGGCAAATCTCCTGAGATTTTAGGACAAAGATTTCCTATATTGTCTGTAGTAGTTGCATAAAACAATTATCTTGTATCTGAAACACCTAAATGTTATAAGAAACAGAATAAGCAACTATAATGCTACAACAATAAGCTTTTATTTAGGCAAAACAGTGAAGTCCTTTCCTTTGTACTGGCTGTGGGTATGTTTTGCCCTGCAAAATATGACGTTTCTACCTTGGGCAATTGAAAAGGTGGCAAACCTATAATAGGTAGCATGACTCAGCCGACGGATGTGAGTCCCAAAACCCAATTACTTGCCTGTATTGAAGAGTCTTGGTTCCCATGTATCAGCCAGATGGGTGCAGATTGTAAGAGGAACACACAAATAATATGAATAAATCACTGGACAGGCCGCCGATTCCGTACAGTCGAATGGCATGCCGTCGCCTAATGGGCAGACATTCCCGATACTGTAGGCATGTAATCCGATGTAAAAGGCATCACAAGATAATATTGTGGTCCTCGCTCCCACCCAGGGGTGTGAGTGTCAGATGCAAGCACCAATGTCGGTGCATTTGCAAGTGTGGGAGCGAGCGGGTGTAAGCCTGTTTGGCTACCAGTATGCGAGTATTGCACTGGTAAAGCAATGTAGAGGCTAACTGAGTGTAAGAAGCTGTAACCAGAGGTTAGCATTGCTTAACACTGCGCAAACCCACACACACCCACTCACAACTGCTTTAATGTGCCTTACTCCCTCCGTATCCAATGGCCTTGTTCTGCCCTGCAACCAAATAAATGGCCTCTGCAAGGCTTGGAACCAGGACCCTGCACACACAGCTAATGTGATTTACCAATTCGCCATGGCATATATGCAGACAACGGACAGTACCACAAACATATCATACAGCGCCGTCATTCAACAGTATAGGAATGTATCCCATTATGTAGATGCATATGTGAATGTTTATGTCCAGCATATAGGTATACATATATAGAGATATATCAGGAACATAACATTTGATAACAAAGCATTACAAATTAATGAAACGGGAAACAGCAGTGATGCCTGTATTATGTAGTGATGTTGTCCTATGTAATCTCAAGACTCCCTCAGACAGACATGTGTCATTCATACATGCAAACAGTTGTACATTGGCTGTATACATCACTTTGTGCATGTAAGGTACATTAACACAACAGTACCTGTCTAATCATTATGTGTGAACAGTACTCTTGCAAGGTGCTGTGTGCAACGTTATCATCATAAAGGTAAATGGAGTAACCATAGAAAGACCGGTAGTGTTGTGTGTACAATGGGGTTGCCCTCATCATGTGTACCTGGACCATTTAGGAGTGATGTGCATACCAGGATCGTGCGCCTGAGGGACAGGGGTGAGGATAACAGGAGTATGTTGTGATGCATATTACAAGGGTTACATGTGTCCAGTGGGCACATGTGTGAAATGGACAGCTATGTATAGGGCAGATGTTCTCCTAGGAGCCGATTGGCCTTATGTTTCTGTAGGGTGAAGGTTGGATGAGGGGGAAGGAGAGTAGGCATGGCCGTGGAGGATAGGTAGGGTAGGATCACAGACAAGACAGCATACAGGGTTGGTATATGACACATGTGAGGTGATACACCTCGGACAGGGATGGGTGTTCGGCATTCACAAGCCCATGGAACAGTGGGACGGAAGTCCCCAGCCATGGGCAGCCACCACTGCACCTAAACAGCTGCAAAGGAGGCAGTGCTGGGGGCTGTCCAGGAGGGGCAGCATCACCCTGTAAATGTAACACTCTGCCCTTGAGCTTATGTATCTGGCTTCGGAACCCCTTAGTTAGCCCCCAACACAACACGACCGGGACCGCACAACAGCAGACATGTACCTGTCTGGTCCTGCTCCCAGTGGGACATGCCCCATCCCCTGTGGTGGTACCACCAGAAGGTGGTGCAGAGCCAACAGAGGTTGATGTCCAAGGCTGGGCCCCAGATGTGCTGGTGCCCGGTGCCATGGTCAGCTGAAGTGGGACATTAGGTTCTGTCGGGACCTCCCAACCCATACAACCTATGGTGTTGCAGTTTAAACCCACATATGGCTTAGTGATAGACAACAGCATACAGGATTACCTACAACAGTATGCATAGATATCACCATCAACCCAACACAACAGATGGTATACATTTGCAGAGGGAGCACAGCACATGCATATATACTACATGACATCTGTACAATGTGTAGTAGACGTGTGACTGCAGCTATAAACAGTTGCCCATTATTGGCATGTCACTGGGAGCCCCAGAGAGTGTCTGCCATACCACTGTTTCATGTGACATATGTCCAGTCAGGGATGCGATGCAGTAACACATCCTATCATCATGTACTGTCTGCATTCCTCACACTATGCTCCTGCTGTGCACAGATGTGTGTTCAGTGCGTAACACAGGAAACTAATGGTTCCACACACTGACCAGTTCACAGATGGCCCTACAGATGGGAGTCCCTCACAAACAGAGTACTGTCATGTCTGTATTAACACATGCAGAATAGCCATTACCACACACGACATGTTAAACAGGCAGTAGTCTCAATGCAGCACAGCTACACTTACATGCTGTAGTCATGTGTGGCACATCACCCTCCTGTCTTTAGGCTATTTCCCACTGTGTATGATGTTTGAGGTACATCCAGATATCATCTGTGATGCTGTTTCAGAACACCACATCCAGGTACCACTCACAGTGACTATCATGGCCAAATACAAACATGTTTTTCCTAGATAGTGTACTGTGTTTATCATGTGAATGGCTATGGGAACACCATCACAGCTGTTCCACATGCAATCAACTAGAGGAGGACTGCAATAGGTGCAGAGGCCATCACCTGATCATGTCCATCACTTACAATACACATGCTGCTGCTGAGCAGGTGTACACCTCCACATCCACCAGAGAGTGTGTGGGTGGGACAGGCAAAGTACACCAGAGAAGGGCTTGGAGACTAAACCCTAAGCATCGCCTGCCACATGCCTAACAGTACAGGGGTCAAACCCCTGACTGACTAGTTGTTACTATTACTTGTGCATGAAGTTGCTACATGTACCACAAAGCCAACATGTTCCTGTGCTGTAAGAACATATATGTGTGTAGGTGAGAGACATCTGCAACAGAGATATAGTAGACATACATTAGGTGTAGCACACATGGCTGTCCATGTGAATGGATGCTATTGTCACCACAAACACACTCTCTAATGGACTTGCATTGACACTCTTTGCCAGGGCCACAAATACACTACCTAGCTACTTAGTTTGCCACACTGCAGTAATGCACAGGACTACATGCACCACAGGGGATATCTGGAGGTTCTATGGGATAGGGCATGTGAAAGTGTTTGATATCTGTTGGTAAGCCAACGAGGGTTATACTGGGAGTGACTGTGGTTGGGAGCATCATAACCCACACGCAGACACAAGGTGCCAGTATTGACATGCATGTATGCATTGATTCATGGGTGTGTAGTGGTTGGCTGCACAAGATAGCTGTACAAGGCTGGGTGAGGGGTAATCCTTGGCATCATGTCACCCGACAATGGTGTGCAGTGTGGTACAGGGGTGTAGGGTCTGCAATGTCCCACACAGATGGGTACTGCATGATCTGCCCTGACATCCTGGTTACCAATGTGTATGGCCATAGCTTTGCAATGCATGCCATGTCTGTGTTTGATAGTCCTTCACATGGACATTGCCTGGGATGTGCATGTCCCACAATACTGTACAGTGACATGTACAGGTGTACCTGGTTTGGCAGGCACATGTTGTGTACACAGACTGTTATCCCCCGATATGCCAATACTTGCCTGATGTGGCAAAACCTGCTTATAGTGAGCAGATCGACCCTGCACCTGCATTGATAGAATGATACAGGTATTCCCTGGTGTCAGTGGTATTGGTCCATACATGGCACATATGTACGGCATTGTATGGCCTATGTGGATCACATTTGATCGCACCACATATGTTGCAGGAATCCTGTGGGAAACATAGTGAAGGCACAATGTCTGCAAATATGTGCCTATTGTACCACTGTACAGGGTGCCATGTCCACTGCAGCCCACTGCATTCACACCATGCCTACTATCTGTCATCAATGTGCATGGTACTAGCAACATAGCGGGATATCCTAGGCAAGTGTGTTTGCGTATGGCACATGGGTGCAGGACATATACCGGGTACTAGTTGGGTTGCATACTTTGTTCACCAGGCCTTTTGCCAGATGTAGGAGTATGGCTGCCAACACAGTCCCATGGCTGATTGACAGCTGTACTCCTCATGAGGTGGCCAATATGTCATAAGACGGACACCATATAGGAAAACTACAAACTCCGCTCCCCAACATGTCCAGTGGTTAGACACTCACAGCCACCTCTATACAGGCTCTGACAGCCAAACACACACACTTGCCATGTCCTGTATATGAATCCTTACCGACCGTATCACACTGCAGCAATACGCTTTTAGGGCACGTGCTACTGCAAATACTGGGTTACAGCACACCTACAGGTGTATTCCTAGGTGGGTGACAACAGCAGAATTGACAAAGATGGTCATGTGATTTGTACAGAGAGTGCATACTCTACAAAGCAGTGTACTTGTCACACGCAGACACACACACACACACACACACACACACACACACACACACACACACACACACACACACACAGTTGGCAAGTCTTGGATTAGAACACCGACCTAACTACTTTGTCACACTACAGCATTACACAGTTACAGAACACGCTACTGAGATTACTGGGTCACAGCACTCCCAAAGGTGTATTTCTAGGTGGGTGACATCATCAGCCTTGCCAAAGGTGGGTATAGGAATTGTATGGTGTGTGAGCAGTCTAAAAGTATTATTCAGTCCTCAGGCAGATGGAGACACACACAGTTGGCACGTCTGGGAGTAGAATACTGACCTAACTACTTCATCACACTACAGCATTACGCAGTTACAGAATGTGCTACCGAGATTACTGGGTCACAGCACTCCCAGAGGTGTATTTCTAGGTGGGTGACATCATTAGCCTTGCCAAAGGTGGGTATAGGAATTGTATGGAGTGTGAGCAGTCTAAAAGCATTATTCAGTCTTCAGGCACATGGAGACTCACACACAGTTGGCAAGTCCGGGAGTAGAATACTGACCTAAATACTTTATCATACTACAGCATTATGCAGTTACAGAACGCACTACCAAGACTACTGGTTTACAGCATTCCCAGAGGTGTATTTCTAGGTGGGTGACATAATCACCCTTGCCAAAGGTGGGTATAGGAATTGTATGGAGTGTGAGCAGTCTAAAAGCATTATTCTGTCCTCAGGCAGACAGACACACACACACACACACACACACACACACACACACACACACACACACACACACACACATATGGTGGGCAAGTCTGAGAGTAGAACACCAACTTAACTACTTTATCACACTACAGCATTATGCAGTTACAAAATGCACTACCGAGATTACTGGGTCACAGCACTCCCAGAGGTGTATTTCTAGGTGGGTGACATCATCAGCCTTGCTAAAGGTGGGTATAAGAATTGTATGGAGTGTGAGCAGTCTAAAAGCATTATTCAGTCCTCAGGCAGATGGAGACAAACACACACACTTGGTAAGTCTGGGATTAGAGCACCAACCTGACTACTTTATCACACTACAGCATTACACAGTTACAGAACACGCTACTGAGATTACTGGGTCACAGCACTCCCAGAGGTGTATTTCTAGATGGTTGACATCATCAGCCTTGTCAAAGGTGGGTATAGAAATTGTATGGAGTGTGAGCAGTCTAAAAGCATTATTTAGTCCTCAGGCAGATGGAGACAAATACACAGACACTTGGCAAGTCTGGGATTAAAACACCAACCTACTTCATCACACTACAGCATTACGCAGTTACAGAACACGCTACTGAGATTACTGGGTTACAGCACTCCCAGAGATGTATTTCTCAGTGGGTGACATCATCAGCCTTGCCATAGGTGGGTATAGGAATTGTATGGAGTGTGAGCAGTCTAAAAGCATTATTCAGTCCTCAGGCAAGCACACACACAGTTGACAAGTCTGGGAGTAGAACCCTAACCTAACTACTTCACCACACTAAAGCATTATTCAGTTACAAAATGCGCTACCGAGATTACTGGGTTACAGCACTCCAAGAGGTGTATTTCTAGGTGGGTGACATCATCAGCCTTGCCAAAGGTTGGTATAGGAATTGTATGGAGCGTGAGCAGTCTAAAAGCATTATTTTTTCCTCAGGCAGATGGAGACACACACACGCCATTGGTGGCAACAGAACACCTGCCTATCTACAAATCACTATTACAATACTACATAGCTACGAGTTGTGCCACAGAGACTACACATTTCAAGGGTGTCATTATGACCTTCTAGGAATGCGGACATCAACAGGGATGCTGGCAGTTAAGATGTACATACCTGTGAACCTGTGAGTTTAAAGTAGGAATCCATCCTGAACTGGAGTATGCCCATCTGTGGAATGGACAACTACTATCACTATACAGGGTTACAATGGCCATGCCCATACACATAGAGGCACATAACTGACACAAAATATCACTGGGCATGCTCACACTTAGTAGCACAGGGCTGTTCGGAATGCACTATGTGCCCATCTACACAACGTTATACTGGGCATGCTCATACACTTAGTAGCACAGGGCTGTTTGGGATCCACTCTGATTCTAAACATGGAAGGCCACAGTGGCCATGCTATTACAGTTAGACGTAAAGAACACATTGTAATGGACTCAGGTGTCAGTAGTTGTCATTGTTAGCAGGAACGCTGTGCTACATATATCTGACACTGGTCTTATACACAATGTTTGTTGATGTCCATCACCTTAGATGTACCATTCTATACCAAGCACAATACTACTACTTGCAGTGATGTCTTGCTAGGAGTAGCAACTGCTTGACCAACACAATGAGCCAATGTCCTGCTGTAATTACGAAGTTGTCCAGTGTTTGTCATTCTGGGATGACATGACTGAAAGTAGACAGGCCTTTGTCACATATCACATGCATCCAGGAATCAAGGGAGTGGGGATAATACCTAGGTCACATTCGCCCATATAGTGCCATTCCAAGGCAAATGTCCTAAACACAGGATAATACCCTGAAACCTAGAGGACAAGTGCATTGTATGCTTATGCTAACCAGTGCTAGATGTGTAGCATCCGTAATCACAGATGCTCACTGTAGATCCAACAATGGGGAATACTGACATCTGTGCAGTGAGGAACACCAGGCTGAAGGCTCTGTAGTGCACAATAGCACGACCACCATATACCTCAGAACCAGACATGTGGGCCATAACACAGGTACAGACCACTCCAGGTGGTGGTGTCCCCACATACATAAAGGCCACACACATGTACTGACCAGTACTCCCACAAAAGGCATCACAGATGAATCAGGTGCAGGACACAGTGTCAAAAGCTGCATTCTAGGATGTAACCCTCAGACACCACCATGCCCTTGGACCACCAACACACATCCATACATGTGGTAGGACATATAATAGTACACCACCATGTGACCCTTGACCAGTGGACTGTACCAAGCTCTACATCAACTGTGCAGAGTACCCATGTACTGACACAGTTGCATCATGTGTTATGCAATGCAATGATATCACTGTCTGTAATCAGGTCAGCTGTACACATACCAGGGGCCCTCCGTTATTTACAGCATTAACAGATGACTGTTGCTGTACACCAGTAAACACCCTCATGTTTGGATATGACATACATGTACCTGCCCTGGATATGTACATGCCACACACATACAATATATATGTAAATAGCATAGCTGTTGTTATCCTTTGTGCAGACAGGTGGCTACAGCCATTACACACATGCACATGGAATGTAGGTCCATGGCTGCTGAATGCTAACAGTACATAAGGTGTGATATCAATGTTGACAGAGGGAACATTCCCTCTGTACTGGTCATCCATTACACCTATCATATCATACAACAGTCCATGTGTCATGTATTTCATTACACATGTCCACCAATTGCAATGCCTACAAACATGCCCAAATGACAGGATTGTAGGACCTACATACATGTACATGTAGTGGTGTGCATTCAGATACCATGTGTGTGCAGTTGCTGATGTATGCAGGTGACGTGTGTCTTAGTACATCATGCAGTTGCAATGCAGCCTCAACATTGCCAACTGTATATGGTGATATGCTGAAAGTACGGAAAGATGTACCTCAGGTATGGACAGATGTATGGACATAACTAAGTGATGGGGCATCTTTGCAGATGGATGTTTGCTGAGGACAGCTCACAGGTGTGTCACAAGCGGTCCTACAATAACCTGTGTAACCACTAAGCTATGGTTTTGTTAATTGAAGGGGAACACACACAACATAGACAGTGGTCAGGTTGACACCGAAGGTAAATCACTTGACACCTGTAACAGTTAAGACCTTCCATGTGCATATATCAGCACAGGTGCCAAAGGAAGGGTTAGTACACTTTGTAACGCATGCAGTACTGCTGTAAGTCTGTCATACGTATCATGAGATAGGCAGGTGTTTGATTGTATTGGGAGGGTGGCCTAATTGTTAAGGTGTTTGCCTTACAAACACAAGGTACAGGGTTTGAATCTCATAGGGGATAATTGGCTAGGTTTAAAATGGCTTGCAAGGGCAGTTAACCTAGTACTAACCTATGAACCTATTCACAATACTGGCATGTGTGGTTGCGTGTGTGTCCATATATGTCACGTATGGTGGGGAATACATCTCAATTGTTACTCACTCTCCTGTACACTTTTGTAGACATCTGTACAGACTGCAGTGTAGAAAGCAGGACATAGGCAGGGGTGCATATCTCACACGTGAGTTATCTGTATGTGCGTGACATAGGTGTATTCAATAGTGTGTGTGTGTGTGTGTGTGTGTGTGTGTGTGTGTGTGTGTGTGTGTGTGTGTGTGTGTGTGTGTGTGTGTGTGTATGTATGTGTGTGTGTGTGTGTGTGTGTGTGTGTATGTATGTATGGCTGTCTGGTCCCTGGAGTGAGAATGTATGTTACCATAGTGAACTAATAAGACCCCCTCCCCGATCCAGGTGATGCAATCTACTATCCGTGTTGATGTCCCTGATCTTCGGCCATACTGACTACCTGTACATGTGTAATCTCTATGGTGCATCATGTAGGTGCACAGTACTGTAATGATGATTTGCATATAGGCAGGGGTCCTCACCTCAACACTAGCAGCTGTGTGTGTGAGTGTGTGTTACTATGTCAGTGAATCCATGAGTGTGTGGGTGTGTTACTGTGTCTCTGAATACATGTGTCTGAGTACCTGAGAGTGTGGATGCAGTTGTGTGTTTGCATCCTGTCATGGGAATGTGTATTACTGCTTCCCAATGAGGCAGCCTCTACCCTTGTCATCAGCTAGACTGCTCTCTTACCTCCCCACTCCATGTACCTGAACCTGTGATGTCACCCAGTATGGATGCCACGTCTGTAGCCACAGTAGCTTAATACACAGCTATCATGCTCTTGGATCAGTAGACATGTTTGGAATGTGGGACTTTCTAACTGTGATGTGGAAGCTACAAGGTGCATGCTGGTATTTTCACACATACCTGTGAGTAGTCCACATTTACATATGGGACACTAACTGTAAACACTGACATCCACCGGCACATGCAATTACACCTGAAGGAGGAAAGCAGAACATCATGACTAACATGCAGTTACTGTTGTTACACAAGACACATACTGTTAACAGTACATAATGCATTGTAAACCTATACTACATGGTATGTCTGCTGCCTGTCAACAGTACACAACAATTGTAATCTACACTTATCTTCCTAGTCTGTTCACCCTGTGCATCAGACCATATGAGCATGTCCCTGCATCGATGGTGTGGATGACAGGGATGCGGCACAGGCATCATCATATGCACAGGGTAATAATGTTTGCCAGAGGCCTAGGCTGCACCATTGGATGACATCATGTGTGTGGGTTAGGGCCTTTGATCTAATTAGGCTTGTGTGGATGTTATGCATGTGTGTGTTGCCGTGCCCTACATATGTTTCCGGTGTGTGCATGTATGTATGCACACAGTTCTGGCATGTGTCTGGCCTACACAGGGGTATTATTGACAGCTGCAGACTGTACAGGCCAGGTTTTACAGTTCACGGTGTCTGTCCACGGCCACGTGACCTGTGCCTGCCAGGGATTGCATGGGCACTATCAGGCAGAGGTGCAGATTGGGTACTGTCTGATGACACATGTCCACTGGAACCGTGTCCCTATTGGGACCATCCAGGGCCATGTGCACATGGCCTGCTGTGTTGTGGTATGGACAGCACCAGCTGCACTGCTGCTGCTACCGCCACTATGGGAGCAGGCATGTGAAGTAGCTCGTTCACGTAGACCTGAAACAGGTGATGCAGCAGGCCTACGTCCATGTGCCCAATGCCTCACTCCTACCAGATGTTCCAACACAGACAGCTCACGCTCGCGGATTGTCATGCCATGGTCAAGGACTCCAACCATGTCACCCAATCATCTATCCAAAGCTTCAGCAATCTGATGTTGAGCATTTACCATTGCCTGGATGTTGTTGTTTAAAGAACAGGCAGCAGCCCTCTGAAGCCTCTGATCTTCTCTGTTGTGCCATTCAGCACATGCCTGTGCCTCCATTACAGCCTGAAACATGTGGCTGGTGATACCAGCTGCTGCACTCTGTCTTGCAGGGGCATGTTGGCCAGAGGTCTTCCTATGAGCAGCACTGGCCACATGCCTGTATGGGGCATCACCAGTCAGTTGGCTGACACTATGGTGTGCAGGCACACATCCATAGCCTCCACACTTTCCTGTTCCAAGCTACCACACACCAACTGTCCTTCCTCTATGGCCACTGGTGATGGGGTATATGTAGGCATGAGAACTGTGTGCGAGGATGAGGGGAATATAGGTGGAATGGCAAACAATGGCACAGATTCAGTCCCTGACAACCCTGCCTGTGCCTCAATCATATGTTCATCATCACTGCTAGAGTCTGTGGGGACACTAACATTAGATGGACCACAGGAGGGGAACGCACCTACATCACCTGTGAAGGGCAGACAAGAACTGTACATTACAATCTATACAATAGACACACACACACAGACACACACACACACACACACACAGACACATGCTATGGCACCCAAAATGCATGTGATATGACAGAAGGCATGCAACATGCATGTGATACGGCAGACGGCATGCAGCTCAGACAATAATAGTGGTAGTTATACATCCCTGGGGTTGCAGACAACAGCATGCATGTGTCATAGCAGAAGGCATGCAAATTACACAATCATAGTAGTAGTTAGCATACATCCCTGTGTTACACCATGTAGACCAGCACAGGTTAACAGTACACCTGCCTGATGTGTGGTATATGACCTTGACAATCACATGTAGTATGACATGTGATCTGCTAACGTGTGCAATGACATGCATACATGTTTAACACAGTGATGTCCTGTCAAATATACAGTAGGGTAATGGTGTCCCAATGCAGTGTTGTCTGTCTGGCCTACAGATATACTGCACATTTAGCTGATATGCATGTCCATTGCAGGGAATCATGAGGCATCTCTATTGCTATACAGTGTGAGTTACAGACACAGTTCATAGTCATGACTGTGTTCAGATACAATACATATATACTGTGGAATGTGACCCATGTCACTGAGGTGTATACACACTAAACCATGATGTGGAATGTGTGACACAGATCACTGAAGGGTATACGGATGACACCCCTGCACATCTGCAACCATATTGCTGCTGCCTGGCAACTATGGCCAGACACGGCAAACTCGTCGATACACCATGTCCCACATGACATCTGTGTACCACACACACACACACACACACACACACACACACACACACACACACACACGAGGAGCAAGGATGACATTGATGTCTGACACCAGCAAGGGGAATGTACTGTATCTGTGCGCTGATGTGGTTGTCTGTTTATGTATGTGGATACTGTACAGGTGACTGCTGTCATGTCATGACACACTCAAGATGTTCAACACATCTTATATGATGGATTGATGTCACGCCTACACAAGATGTGCACAGGTCTATTGGATGTCTAGGGTTCCACATCTGTAATATAACCATTACACAAAGGCCATAGTTGGACCATGTGGAGCCAATGTATGACAGGGTGTACACACAAACACATCACATCTACTGTGTGTGTTGCTTCATGTCTCTGGCCATCCTCCATGGCTATGTGTGTACATGTGTTCGCCAAATGGTTGTGATGGGCGTCTATTTCACATGCATGTGTTGTCCCATATGACATACACCTATAGATGTCATATGCTCCACTGATGACAGGGTTATACAGACAACGGGTGGTATGTTTGGTATGTTTGGTATGTGGGATATGTTTTTCAGGATAGTTAGGCAGTATTGCAGCCAACCCACTAGATGTCATGGACATGTCAGATAGCACAACACATTGTGTGACATTCATAGCAAGGGTATGATCCACACCAGTGAATCCTGTAAGCTGGCCATACTCCAGCTCACTGTATAGTACTATTTGTATTCCCCACATGTGTAGTTCTGATCTGTAGTACATGTCCCTACAGTGAGGGTTGGGAAGGTGGCCTAATGGTTAAGGTGTTTGCCTTACAAAAACAAGGTGCAGGGTTTGAGTCTCACAAGGGATAATTGGCTAGGCTTAAAATGGCTCACAAGGGCAGTTAGCTTAGTACTAATCTATGAACCTATGTACCTATGAACAGCACCTCCACCATTGTATGCACAGCTGTCCACACATCTGGCAATAACAGTTTGTGAGGTTACATGTCGGTGTTTCACATAGTTTGCAAGTATTGCACATGGGTAGCCATTGTGATGCATTGCAGGTCCGACCTGTATATTGTGACAGGACTATACATTATGTGTACATGTGGTAAATGGCCACATGGCAGATAGATCTGTGCATTAACATGCCTGATAAATAATAACAGTCTCACCTGCAACGGGCTGCTGTCACAGCAGAATGCCAGAGGTATCTAAATAGGAGTAACACAGCAGTATGATCATTATCCATGCCTATATGATAGCTACAGAGTGCAATGTGCATGTTAACACATACAATACAATATAGACAATATATCCAGTACAATAGACTATACTATGGAGTATGCACATGTGTGCATACACAGAATAGCATACTATAGTATGCGGCATGTGTGTATACATGCCTTGCATATGATGTTACATTACATATTGTACAGTGACACATGTAACTATATTGAATATAGTTGTTATAGATGCAGTAGTGACTTACCAGGCATCTCCAGGCTCGGTGGTTGAGAGACACCCACTTCCATGATATCGGCTAAAGCTTGTGGATGCTGTTCTGCAGGTGTCCCCAGGTTGGCCAGTAGCTCCTCGGCACATGTGAGTGGGAGCTGGGTTGGTGGCCCACCACCTCTTGCACCTTGTTCCCTGGCGACTGCATTTGCATGCTGTTTCACCCATCTAATGAGGTTTGTACAGTGCCTGTGCACCTGCTGGTATGTGCGGTTGTGGCCACCCACATCATTAATCCTCCTGCGAAGATCCTGCCACAGGGCATCCCGCTGCTGTGCATCCTGTGGCACATGGCTGAACAGGACATCATGATTGTCATGTAGATATGGGATGAGGGCCTCATCCTCCATGCGGGTATAAGGTGGTAGCCTTGCTCACGGCATACCTGGAAGACATAATGATGGAGACAGGTCACAGTAACTCACAGAAACGTACAGAGCTACAGCTGAACATACATGTGTATCACATTTATTACAATTAAATAGTTGTCTTTGCAAATCTACATGACACTGACACCACTGACATGTTTGTGTCACAGACATTTGACACTCAGTGGTGATTGGATATTATCACCATATATGTATGTGTGTCACCTGATTACAATGCTAATACTCCATGTGGATGCTGCCTTGATGTGGGCATGTCTGTTTGCCTGTACTGGTGTTCTTACCTATCAGCACATGCCTGGATGTGTCCACATTAATGCAGTTGACCTTGATGCTGTGTATATGTCACATATAAAGACTTACATTGCCTTAATGGACATGACCTGTGACCCTGCAAACTTGCTCACGGAAGGTTTTACATGTATGTGTTTTGCCATATACCTCTACACAGCACTGTACAGCAGTTCAACATCCTGCCATGTATCACCTGTGTTGCACATGTGTTACACCTGGGACACTGGCTAGCCAGAGGGTATTTGCAGGGATGGATCTCAACTATAGCATGTACAGTCAAAGTCAACTAGTAGGCTATATGCCCTGGGCCATGTATGAATCTAGGATGAAAGGTTACCTAGCTGTAGCTGACAGGTGGGTTTCTGGGGCCAGGTGAAGCAGTGCCACATAACTGATCCACAGGGTTAATGATACATTTACCATGCGATCATCACACCATGTCTGAGAAGGGGGAAATGTGCAGCTTTGTTGGACAGGGATGCATAGTATGGCAGGAGTATGTAAAGTGTATGGGACAAGGATCTGTCCAGCATGTGGTGATCCCTGTACTAAGAAGGTGGATGTCCATGAAGTATGTGTTTGGGATCAGGATGTGTATCTGTAGCATGTCCAGGGTTGCCACATATAACTACCTGACAGGTGTGGAGATGTAACTATCACAGGAAAGACAACTGCCCAGCTGCATCCCTTACACACAGTGTGTATTATGTTGACCGCTGCCTAGGTAGTAGTTCATGGGTACAGGGTTATTAACATAGGGGTGACAATGCAATATGTAGCTGTCAGATTGTGGCCATATGTCACACACCTCACCCACAAAGCCCCTTCTGTATGTTGTCCACAACACTCTGAGTCAGCTATTGCTCCTAGGTCATAGTCATTCGCATACTTCAATAGGCAGATACCTTCTGTTAGTCTGTGTGGTATAGACTACAATGAGGGGGAGTACAATGAATTAACCCTGTCTTACTGTAGCTGGCACTGGTGTAATGTGCATGTATTATTCAGACACCTTCTGTAGTGTTGGTTCTGCCAGCAGTCCCTTTGCAAAACACTCCTGTGACATAGGAATGTACATCTAGTATACTGAGTGTAGGTGGAACACAGTATGAGTGATGATGTCCTATGACCTGGTAAGGTTATGATATGCAGTGTGAAATCAGCCTTACTGTCATCTACATCTGTACTGCTGACATCAAATAAGTTGATCAAGGTTCATGGCCTTTCAGACCAGACTCAGCAGGGTAGTAGTGCAGTACTTCCCATTATCAGTGGTGTCTCCCCCTTTGTGGGTTGTGATACCTGTTGGTGTGCACCATTCAGTGTGTACACAGCCTGACATGAAGCTATGTTTTACATGATGTGTATGTGGAGAGCAACTTGTTTTGCCATATGTGTATGATACAACCTGGGATGTTGACAGGTCCCATGCCAGCCTGAGTGCAGCTTGTACCTGCATAGTTGTGGTTAGAGGGGCTCTGTAGTGTACATGGATATATGATTGTGTACCTGTTGGGGGGGACAGTGTGTTTATGTTATCCAAGACTGTATCTGGATTGCTTATTCATGCTCAGTACTTGTAAGCACTACATAAGCTACTAATTACTATAGCACTCAATCTTCTTCATTACCTAGGGGTAAACAGTTTTGTACATACTTTTCTCACTTGCTTAGAGAAAAACAGCTCTTATACTCACTTTCCTCACTTATCTAGGGGAAAATAGTTTTATATTCAGGCATGTCCAAGGGTATGCTCCCAGTGTTCTCTCCTGACTATCTGATGAATCTGGGCATCTTGAGGTAATGTAGAAATTGCCTCATGTACACAGACAACCCTCTCCGCCTACCACCCAACACTACAACCTGTGAGAGATGCACTTACCTAGCCAAACTGGAGGTAAAGCTCTCTCCAACCAAGACTAAACTTGACAGTCATGTGGAGAAGGTAAACATTTGTACCACACCACACTCATCACATAGTCTCACTAAATCTACACAACCATTATCCACACATAGTAACACAAAAACATTCGCAGAGGCTCTCAATAATCTGTCTAAGCAACAGAGACTTCCAAAGTGGAAACTCAAGCAGCCTCCATCCCCCAACACAACCCCAATGACACATAGCCCACAGACTCAGTGTGCCACTCAACCACAGCCAATAAGGCAAAACAACGTACCCAACACACTAGTCATAGGTAACTCTAAAGTCAGGCACACTGATGTCCCACTCACCAAGCTAAACAAGGAGAAGGTTATTGTCAGCTGCCTGTCAGGTATCAGGATCCGCCACATAACCCATGCACTCAGGTCACTCCACAACAAGTACAAATATGACTTTGTCATTGTCCATGTTGGTGTGAATGACCTGAGATGTACCTCCCTGGACTACATGAAAAGAGACATGGAAGAGCTCTCCAATCTTGTAGCCCAGGCAGGTATGACCCTAGCCCTGAGTAGCATTCTGCCACCTCCCAGAATGACACTACAGTATGAGAACAAAATGATTGACTTCAACAATTGGCTAAGCTTCTGGTGTCATTCTAAGGGGATCCAGTATCTGTCTGCTTGGGATGACATGGTCGACAGACAACAATGCTTTGCCACAGATGGCCTTCACCTGTCACCCCTGGGATTCTGGATACTGGCTAAGGCTCTTGCTACCCCTATAGTGCCTTCTTTAGGCAAGGTTCAAATAACATATTCACCACCATAACAGGAACAGGCAAGCACAAACTGAGGGTAATGCTACTCAATGCTGGAAGTCTAAATCTCAAAATACACTCACTCGAGGCACTCCTTGTAATGGAGAACATTGATATCTGTGCAGTGACTGAGACTTGGTTCAAGGCTCCAGAGAGCACCCCTGCACTACCAGGCTATAACTCATACCACACTTTTCGGCCATGTAACCTGGACCGAAACACCCAAGGTGGAGGTGTGTCCATATTCATTAAGGATATCCACCCTTCCAGGCTAGTTGCTTAGCACAATGCATCCAAGGTTATCCAAGTGCAACTACCTCTAGGCTAAACTGTAATCTAAATTGTAGCTTGCTACAGATCCCCCACCATGCCCCAAGATTCCCACTCCTCTTTTCTTGATGCACTGGAAATTATTAGGGTTCAACCAAGCATGCTACTAATGGGCGACTTCAACTACCCCACCATTAACTGGGAAAACTACTTGTATACCATTTCATTAGCTCAACGCTTTATGGAATTCATAAACTCCAATGCCCTGGATCACCTTATTCACACTCCCACCAGGGGCAACAATATCTTAGACCTAGGCATTACCAACATGAGTGACCAGTGTTCCACACCTGAAGTCAACTCCTTGTTGGTCCGATCCGACCATAAGCTAAACACCCTTGATAATCCACATCCCGCCCCCACCCCCCATTAAGGAAACCACAGTATAATATTTCTACAAAGCCAAATTCATGCTTCTTAAGAGAGAAGTGGTGAACTTCATGACACCCATGCAGATGGACAATACAGTTATAACTGCTGAATCCTACACAAATGCACTCTGTAAGCACTTACACGAGTGCATGGATCATACTATCCCAAGCAGAACCAAGATGCTATCCTCCAAAATAAGGAAGCCAATCTGGTGGTCCCCTGCCATAAACAAACTATACGACAGAAGGAAGAAACTGTTGCAAAAGAGAGAACAATCCCATGAGTGGAGGAGCTCCCTGGTCACCCTCAGTAAGAAGCTGAGTTCTCTTATAAGATCCTCCAAAGCTAGCTACGACAACAAAACTGCCACTAATTCTAAGGACAACCACAAAACATTCTATAGCTATGTCAAATATCTCAATGGCAACACCCAGATCTGCTCTGAGTTACAGCATAAAGGCACGAACATTACAGAACCAACTGATATTGCCAACATCCTGGCAGACAGGTTCAGTGCTACCTTTCTCCCATCTCACCCCCTAAAGGGCCCATATCTATACAGGAAGAATGCAGAGTCCCTGTAATCACAACTATGCAGGTAAAACCTGCACTCTAAAGCCAATATCACAGCATGCATGGAACCGGACAACATCCCAGGCTGCGTTTTACATGAACTTCAGAACGAACTGGCTCCCCACTTATGCACCATGTTCAATAATAGCCTCACATCAGGCTTTGTGCCACCTGAATGGCACACAGCAACAGTTATCCCACTCCACAAAAGTGGTGCCACAACAGACCATGGGACCTATTGCCCTATAAGCCTGACTAGCCTGGTCTGCAAGGCTATGGGGCACATCATCATGGATCTCATTCACAGAGACATTGGGTACCTCCAAACCTTTGACCCCACCCAGTTTGGCTTTGTTAAGGGCAGACCATGCCTCCTAAATCTGGTGGACTTCTTTGAGACGGTTACCAAGGCATTAGATGAGGGTAAGGAGGTTCACACAGCCTACCTTGATCTCTCAAAGGCTTTCAACACCATTCCCCATTCTGGTATTAACGACATACCCATCCACCTGAACATTAACCCCTACATCATGAGATGGTTTTCAAAGTGGCTCACAGACAGAACCCACACAGTGGGAGTTGCATACCCTAGGTCCGACTGTAAACCAGTTACAAATGGCGTCCCACAGGGCTCAGTCCTATGACCCCTCATGTTCAGTGTATATACTTCTCTGAGGTACAGGCAAGCACAGGAGGACTTTGGCTGAAAAGGTTTGCAGATGACTGCAAACTAGGGGCCATAACTGGTTACCCAGCTGATACAGACACCCTCCAGAAGGGTCACACTGAGACAAATACCTGGTGTCAATATCATGGCCTCAAGCTGAATGCCAAAAAGTGCATAGTCATCCCCTTTGGATAAAACTAATTACCTGTGGACTACAATATAGGTGCTAGTACCCTACATACAGAAAAGGTAATAAGGGATCTGGGAACCCAAGAAGATAGCAATCTCTCCTTGGATAACCATAATGCCAAGGTGGTTAGAATATTCTTCTACATGGCCACCCCTAATCTCAAATGGGTTCACATCCAGAACAAAGGAGGCCATTGTGCCTCTCTACTCATGACTTATTAGACCCATTAAAGGATACAACACCCCATTTGGGATGTACCTTACAAGACAACTGCAACAGCTTGAAAAACCACAGCAGTACCACACCAAGAAGATTACTGACCTCAAAGAGATGACCTATGCAGCCCAACTAAAGAAACTCCAGCTGTACTCGGTTGCATACCACGTAGTCAGAGGTGATCTCTGCTTGACATACAAGGCCCATGTCCAACCCAGTATTGCTGGATATGTTCCACCTAAACAAAAGCCCCTGAGAGCCACATGCTCTAGGGATATACACCTAACCACAAGGATAACTAGGACATGTTGGAGGGATAGATTCCTGACCTGGAGACTCCCCCATACTTTGGAACATGATTCCAATGTACATCAGGCAGGGCCCCTCACTAGCACTCTTCAAGAGAAACCTTGACGGGTGGATGGGAGACAGACAGATACCCTGGAGATGACTGCAGTAGCTCTGCTGGACAGAGGCACAGGGAACTAATGGCTCTGCTGTTCAGAGGCACAGGGAACTAACCTAAGGGGGTGGCGGAAGCCAACACATGCTAGCTAAGCTTATAAATACCCTTGGACAGACAGCCTAGTACCTGCCTTTGAACCTATTACATGTCTTATGTGCATGGATAGTTAACTAGCTCTTCCGTTTTACTTTGCTATCATGCTGATAAACTGTCAGGTGACTACAAGTCATATGTATCCTGTTATTGTGTATTGTAAATGCCAATAGACATAACTAATGTTTGCCTAACATAACAGTAATGCTATGTAAAATGTAATACATATCTGCCTACAATACTGTACATTACACAGTTATTGGCACAATATCCCACAATGCAAATCATAATTGCACAGTAGGCCCACCTTCGACATGTTAATCTCAGTAATACACCCATACATATGCTACTGTTACAATATATCAACATATACTATCCCCTGTTATAGCACGTGCTTGTTGGACCAACCCTGCCACTGACAGCGGCTGGAGAGGAATTGTTGGGTTCAAAGCCCTTATATAGCATCCCTTGTGTTGCATGCAGTGTTTGCCTTGTGACCTACAGCAGTACACACATAAATTCTACAAGCGTTACTATGCTCAACAATACATCACTACAAGATAACTGTTTCCACTATATGCATTGTGTACACTTTAAATATTACAGAACAGGTACTACATGCACAGACATACTGAGTGTTCTACATACCTTATTAGTAACCCGAGGTGTCATTGACTGTTATTTCAATCCTTTTCAGTTTGTGTTTCAATCTTCTTTGTAATGTTCTGCTGGTATATACAGATGGTTTGAATGTGTGACAAGCCATCATTTTATAGTTAAATATCGGTAACATGTGCTATCCTGACCACCAATTGGTGTTCCAAGGTAGTTAATTACATGCACATCAGCTGTGCAGCTACTCCATTAGCCAATACCATGGCAACAGTTGTGTATAATCGAGTAGTCCACTTGGGTGTTGTCCCTTTGCCTTACTTTCGAGGAAGACGGCCTGGATGTGTTGTTTGTGATATATTGCAATAGCTATATGGAGACAGACAGAGATATATTAGCTTCATGACTCCCGTGGATTGTGTGTAATGGCTAGAAGATGTTCTGCATGTGAGTACAGCTGTTATATTTCAGAACTTTGCTACTTATGCAAGATTTATTTGTACCTGATACATCTGCAGATGTTTCAGTCTGGCAAGGATGTTTGGGCATCTCAAGGCTGTATGGCTGTGCGTGAAATGTTAGTTGGCTTACAGTGTGCTCACCAGCCAACTTTGGTTTGGTGTACATGTGTATTATACTGTGCTGTTAATCAGTAATTGGTAACACTTCCTGGTGTACACACAACCCTCTGAAACGGGATTAGTGCAAACAAACCCTGTAACATCATTTGTATGACAGCAACTATTTCACATAGGCCCATGTTAGTGTGTCTCTGACAAGGTATGTTAAGGCTTCTGCAGATGTCGTACAGTGAGTGAATGATTTGTGATGTTATTTCAGTTTGTATTGTAATTGGTTTGGGTGTGGGGGAGATGTTGGTGGGTGTACATAGCAGATGCAGGTGTGTAGGAACTGCTTTTATACGTAATCGATATGTGTGTGAGGGTTCCTTCCCTATTTGAACACCTATCCTTTAGTGGACTAATACTATGGTAATTGCAGGCTGATTCATTAAGGCACTGTTAATTGGTTCCTGTATAGCATCCAGGTGATGTTAGTCCTTGAATCCTTTCGGCAATATATCGGAATGTAATAAAGTGTTACTACATGAAAGCTGTCTGTGTATTTCTGTTGTAGGTATTTGCAGTCATTGGAGTTGTGTTGGTGACTGACCCTCTTTGGCTAGGGTTGCCACCTTTTCAAATGGCCATACTGGGACATTTTCAGGACACACATCAGATTTTACCGGCCGACACAAACCCATGGTCAGTACAAAGGATAGAACTTTCCTTTTTTGCCTAAATATAAGCTTATTCTTGTAGCAGTTTAGTTGCTTATCCTGTTTCTTGTAACATGTAGGTATTTTAGATACAGAAATAACTATTTTATGCAACTATTACATTACATATGGGACATAATTATGTTCTACAATCTCAGGACATTTGCCATTTTTAATATTTTTGGTCAGGACACAACCGTCCAAGGAGAGACTGTCCCTTGCAAAGTGGGACAGGTGGTAACCCTATCTTTGGCTCATGTCCTTAGCACATATTTGTAATACTGTATAGGCATATACTATCCATTTCCTTTGTTCATAAAGTTTGGTTGTGGCGGAATGTGTGATTGCTATGGGCCATGTTATACTCATATATGAACACTTCAACCGCTGTATATGGGATACCTATGGAATCCCAAATGCACACAATTCCGACACTCACAGTACCGGGCCCAGACTCCCATACCCCACATTACTGAACACTCAAACTCATGACAGTCAAATTCGCGAAAGTAACACAAACACGGAGCACCCACACACTCACACAGACACACTGCTACCCACCACATCCAAACAAACCATCCTACACTACGTATAAGCAGGTGGGCAAGCCCTCCTACACCCCCAATGTGAGTGGCTGCACACCCCACACCCCCCTACTTTAATATTTTACCTCCGAGATCACACAAACAGATGCACAAAGCAAACCCACACCCACACATTACAGTCCCCCAGGAACATACACCACACTCAGAACACACACTTACACACACTACAGCCCTCAGAAACACACTTACACACAATAACCTACCTGAACCGCAACACCAGAAGTACTAACTAAATGTCTGTTAACATTGGGATTTTAAAACTCGCGCTTCTGGTGTTTCGGTACTGTGGTCTTTCAGTCTTTAAGCCTCATGATTATGAGCATCGGTATGTCAAGCATTCAGTATTTGGTAGGTATCCCATTTATATGTACCTCCATGGTTGTGTAGATGTTGTTAACCTATCTATATATTTACATATATATGCATATCCCTGTATATCGACATATAACCCTCTCTCTCCCTCTCTCTCTCTCTATATATATATATATATATATATATATAAAAATATATATATATGTTGATTTATATATATATATTTATATATATATATATATATATATATATATATATATATATATATATAGAGATAGCATACACCTTTAATTGGGTACATGGTGGTTTGTCCTATTTCCACACATTCCTCCCTTTTGTGTTTTAACCTGTCAGAATACCCAACTGCCGTTGGTACATCACAGGTAGCTTAGTGGCAGGTTATTGTGAAGATTGAGTATGTGTTTGCATGTTCTAATCCTGGCAGTGGTCATTTTACCTCTCCGAGCAGGCACTGGTAGTGCAAGGGTGATTAACGCACATTTCAGTGGTTGTGTGTTCCAAATGTTTATTATTCTGTGGAATACTACCTATATATGCAAGCTGTGGTTAAGGTATACTATGTAACATGTAAATCATCTCTGAATTTATTGGGATTTGAACCAGGACTGAACAGATATTGTGCAAATGCTGTAGCCATTACACTATTGACATTAATGTTCCTTCTGCCTATTTCCTATGCCAATGAATCCTATGTGTAAGCTTGGCTACACAACAGGCGGAGCCACCCACACCCAGTGAGCTTCTCGAAATACCAAAGAGTTTATGACACATGCATTGAGAGACTATACATTAACATCCTAACTACATTTGGTATAGCCACTCACTGACACACTTCAGGGTAAACCTTGATGTGTGATTGGGCAACAGTATATACACCCCTGGGATCATGTGCCCCAGAAACATACAGCCAGGGTGTGGGGGAGCCACTCAAGTTTTATAGCTGCAAGACCTGTTGGGGAAATTGAATGATGTTGGGTTGTCATGTTAACATGCCCTTTTGAGATCACTATGTGCCCCTATCACCCTACAGCACCCCAGTCTTCAACAGCTTCCAGCAACTCTGCCTGGAATCACTTCATTGGCTATGCTTGACAGAGGCTCAGTTACTTCATCAATGGTGCAGGTAAAGCTACCACACTGTTGCTATGCTTCTAAATGCCCTTGGACAGATAGCCTACTACCTATCTGTGAACCTCTACAGTGCAGGCCATCTCCAACATCATATGTGATTATACAGAGTTTTCTGATCACAATATACAGTATAAAATCACCATGTAGTCAGATAACTGTTAAGTACAGCAATAGTATGCAGACTACTGATACATAATCACTCCAAAAGCCTATCTTGGAAGCTAGTGGACTTGTATAGGTTTCAGGCTTTGTATTGCTTACCAGTAGGTTACCTACAGGAAAGATGGGACACAAGCACAGACTGAAAACATGCCTGCAACAATGCCATACCAACTTGCATGTGTCAGCCTAAGGCTTTGGAATGCTGGGCAAGGCTATTGGCACCCCCATGGTGCCATGTTTAGGCAGGTCTCAGAGGTGAATCTCACCTCCATGAACTGCACAATAGCGGAATCAATGAGGGTTAGGCTACTCAACACCAGGAGTACTACTCACAACATGCATGCACTCACAGCACACCTCAATATGGACAACATCTACATCTGTTCTGTGACTGGGACCTGTATAAGGCTCCTGTGAGCACACCAGCACTAACAGATTACAACCCATAACACACATTTCAGCCACTGAACATGGACTGGCACAGACATGGAGGGGGTGTATCCATATTCATCGGGGATACCTACACCTCCAAGTTAGTGGGACAGCATGATACCTCTGTGATCACCCATGTGCAGCTAACATCAGCCACATCTGCAATGCAAACTGTGAGCTGCTACAGATAACTCTCCATGACCCAGGAGTACCACTACAACTATCTGGAGACAGTGGTAAACATGGCAGTCCTACCAGACACCCTGTTATTAGTCAATGTCGGCTAACCTACACTTAACTGGATAACCTACTCGAGTATTCACTTCCAGGCCCAGCACTTCCTGGGATTTATCACCTCATATGGCCTGTATCAGTTGGTAGATGGACTAACGAGAGGTGAAAGTATACTAGAAGTGGTAAGTGCTTTCACGTTTCAAGAACGCTTCATCAGACTTAAATAACTGCCGTAAAATCTAACCATTTAAATACTATACAAAAAGCACATTCAACCAATCAGAGATGTTAATTGATTAATATGATACTGAATCAGTACTCAGTAAATGGGCACTTGTAAATACATCTCTATAAAATTATTACAACACATATAAATGTTATTTAAAATACATTATAAAATAACTAAACATCACACTTATATTTTCTATATTATATTTAAAAACTCAATGCACATATGAACGTGCTGCCAAAAAAGGTTTGTGTTACACGTTCATTCAGACCATGCCCTTTGTGTCCTTGTAACCTTAAAATCCATTTATTTTCCTTTTCTTCAGTGTAATTTCTGATGTTACCTAGCCTATTAGATTTCCTTATTAATTCTAACACTGTGAAACTAAATTTATGTGATGTACCTTACTGTAGAATATGATTGGCTAGAGCATTAGATTCATTTTCTTTATGTATTGCATATACATGTTCTCTAATGCGTTCCCTTAGACTTCTATTAGTCATGCCCACATAAAAGCATGAACAGGTCTGACACACAGCAATGTATATGATATCTCTCGATTTACAATCAGCATAAAAATTCATACGGTAAATCTTTCCAGTGTCAGGATGTGTAAAGATGTTATTACCAGATATAAAAGTACATTGGTTATAACTCCTGCATGGAAAAGTTCCTATTCTTATAGAATCAATAGGTATAAAACCCTCACTCTCATAACATAGCAACCTTTTAAGTGACTTCATATTCTTATGTGCAAAACTGGATCTGTCACCCACTATCTCTGTTATTTTATCATCTATTGTTAAGATGTTCCAATTTCTCCTAATTACTTCTTTTATCTTCGTGTCTAGATTGCAATAGGGAATAATCAATGTCTTATAACTTTGCGTGCACCTATTGTTACTTCTCCAATCATGATCTCTTTTCTGTCTGTATAAATAGGGTTTTCCTCTACTGTCTCTGTTTGATTCAACAGACACTAAAGCTTCCTTCACCTCAAGTGTATCATATCCTCTTGTTTTAAAATTCTCCATTAACACTTGTTGTGTCTTATTAAATGTTTCCTCATCCGTAGTAAGTCGGGAAATTCTCATACTCTGTCCTGTAACTATATTGGAAAAGACATGCTTAGGATGCATGCTAGTGTGATGTAAGATATTATTTTTCCAGCATGACTTCCTATACATCTCTGAGTGCACATCACCCTCACTTTTCCATATTTGTACATCCAAGAACTCCATATTGGATGTGGAGCTTTTGCACTCAAAACTTAAAAAGGTCATTGTTCCATTTATATAATGGACACATTCATTGAGCTCTCTTTCAGTACCTTTCCAAATCAAAAAAACATCATCTACAAAATGTTTATAATATCTTATATTCCTATAAAAATATTCATTTCTTAATATATATATGTGTTTTCCCAATAAGCCAACAGTAGGTTGGCATAGGAATTTGCACAAGGGGTGCCCATTGCCACCCCTTTCATTTGTAGATAATAGCTTTCCTTGTACACAAAAGCATTATTATTTAGTATTAGGTCAAGAAGTGCTAGAACCCTAAAGATCAATTTCCTAGGTACATCTTTCTCAATCAAAAACAACCTCAAATATTCCATTCCAATCTCATTAGGAATAGATGTGAATAACGAAACCACATCTAGGGTTACCAATAACTCTTTTTCCATAACATTCCTAGTTTTTAAGGTAGCTAAATAGTCACCATAGCTTTCAAGAAAATCTTTTGTATCTCTTAGTATTGTATTTGTATAATTTAAAATGGGTCTCAACTGTTGTTCAACATAAATAGAGGCTGGTTCTAATATCCAACCCCTACCTGAGAATTTGTCCATTATATAAATGGAACAATGACCTTTTTAAGTTTTGAGTGCAAAAGCTCCACATCCAATATGGAGTTCTTGGATGTACAAATATGGAAAAGTGAGGGTGATGTGCACTCAGAGATGTATAGGAAGTCATGCTGGAAAAATAATATCTTACATCGCACTAGCATGCATCCTAAGCATGTCTTTTCCAATATAGTTACAGGACAGAGTATGAGAATCTCCCGACTTACTACGGATGAGGAAACATTTAATAAGACACAACAAGTGTTAATGGAGAATTTTAAAACAAGAGGATATGATACACTTGAGGTGAAGGAAGCTTTAGTGTCTGTTGAATCAAACAGAGAAAGTAGAAGTACAGACAGAAAAGAGATCATGATTGGAGAAGTAACAACAGGTGCATGCAAAGTTATAAGAGATTGATTATTCCCTATTGCAATCTAGACACGAAGATAAAAGAAGTAATTAGGAGAAATTGGAACATCTTAACAATAGATGATAAAATAACAGAGATAGTGGGTGACAGATCCAGTTTTGCACATAAGAATATGAAGTCACCTAAAAGGTTGCTATGTTATGAGAGTGAGGGTTTTATACCTATTGATTCTATAAGAATAGGAACTTTTCCATGCAGGAGTTGTAACCAATGTACTTTTATATCTGGTAATAACATCTTTACACATCCTGACACTGGAAAGATTTACCGTATGAATTTTTATGCTGATTGTAAATCGAGAGATATCATATACATTGCTGTGTGTCAGACCTGTTCATGCTTTTATGTGGGCATGACTAATAGAAGTCTAAGGGAACGCATTAGAGAACATGTATATGCAATACATAAAGAAAATGAATCTAATGCTCTAGCCAATCATATTCTACAGCAAGGTACATCACATAAATTTAGTTTCACAGTGTTAGAATTAATAAGGAAATCTAATAGGCTAGGTAACATCAGAAATTACACTGAAGAAAAGGAAAATAAATGGATTTTAAGGTTACAAGGACACAAAGGGCATGGTCTGAATGAACGTGTAACACAAACCTTTTTTGGCAGCACGTTCATATGTACATTGAGTTTTTAAATATAATATAGAAAATATAAGTGTGATGTTTAGTTATTTTATAATGTATTTTAAATAACATTTATATGTGTTGTAATAATTTTATAGAGATGCATTTACAAGTGCCCTTTTACTGAGTACTGATTCAGTATCATATTAATCAATTAACATCTCTGATTGGTTGAATGTGCTTTTTGTATAGTATTTAAATGGTTAGATTTTATGGCAGTTATTTAAGTCTGATGAAGCGTTCTTGAAATGTGAAAGCGCTTACTTGCTGCAGTATTAAAGGTTTTTATCATCTTTAATTGGTCGTGTTGAGCCTCTTCTGTTTTTGGACAATTTTATTTTGTATATCGGTGGAAGGCTCTTTACTCAGTGCCACTTTGTTGGTTTATATATACTAGAAGTGATAATCACTGACATGTGCAACAGGTGCACTACAGCAGAGGTAAACCGGTCACTGTTTAGATCTGACCATGAACTATTCACTGATGATTTCCACTCCCAACCATCTCCTCCACCCAAGGAACACACAGTGGATACCGTTCCTACAGTTAAATTCACAGTACTAATGACAGAGTTGGGAAGGTTCACAGCCCCCACACTCAGGGATGACACTGCTCAAGATACAGACAGAATTACAAATGCACTCTATAAGCACCTACAAAGATGTATGGGTCGTGCCATCAATGGTATACTAGGACTCGCTACTCCTACACAAGGACACCAGTCTGCTGAACCTCTGCATTATACAGGCTATACAACAGACGTAGGGCAGTAGTCCAGAACAACATCAAATCCCAAGACATGCAGACGTCCATGACCAGTATTAGCAAGATACTTAAGTTACTTATGTAATCATCCAAGGCTGAAATCCCCAGGTGAATAGGCATAGATTCGGAATATGACCACAAAGGCTTCTTTGGCTATGTCAAGGATGTAAGCAGTAACACACAGATTTGCACTGTGCTGGTACAATATTTCACTGAATATACTGACCCTACTGATATCACCAACACACTTGGTGATACATTCGGAGCAAGCTTCACCCCCTACAGGACCCACAACAATACCCAAAACGTACAGTATCCCAGACATCTGAGACATACAGGTAGTAATGGCCCTTTCAAATGGCATGAGCATCAATGGAGGCAGATGGGGTCCCAGACTGCATCCTGCAGACACTACAAGACAAAGTGACTCCCCGCCTAATATAGCAATTCAACATCAGCCTCTACACAGGCTACATGGCCATTCACTGGTGCATGGCAACAGCTATTCCACTCCACCAAGGTGATGACACAACTGACCATGGTAACTACCACCCCATAAGTCTGAGTAGCCTGATCTGCATGGCTATGGAGTGCATCCTCATGGCACTCATTAACATAGACAATGATAACCTCCAAACACTTGACCCAACCAAGGTCAGCCTGTTTGAGTGCAGATCATGCCTACTGAACCTGTTGTGACATTTTACAGTCACCTAGACTTTAGGTGTGGGGTGTGGTAGTTCACACATACTACATGGACCTCACCAAGGGTTTTGACACCATTCCCCACTCAGGTATTATTTTTACACTCACCAGCCACTACATACACCCATACATCACAGGTTGGTTTGCCAACAGGCTTACACACAGAACCCACATGGTAAGCCTAGCAGCCTCCAGGTCCAACTCTTGACCAGTCACAACTGGTGTCCCACAGGACTCAGTCCAGGGACCCCCTACTGTTTGCCATATACTTCTCAGAGGTACGGGCTAACACAGGTGGACTACAGCAGGCCGTGTTTGGTGATTACTGCAGACTGGGAGCCATAACTGACAGTCCAGCTGTCACAGACATCCTTCAAGGGGCCTCACATAGACCAACACAGGGTGTTAAAGTCATGGCCTCCAGCTAAAGGCCACATACTGCATGGTCATTCCATTTTGGGAAACTAAACATACACATATTAACACGAGTGGTAGACACTATAATTCAGATGATGTAATGGGTATGTGTTGACTACATTACATAGTGATCTCTCCTTTGATAGTCATATCTGTGAAGTAGCTAGGACATCCGTCTATGTAGGCCATCTGTTTACTTAAGGGTTTGCATCTAAACAGACTTAGGTTATTGCTCCCTTTTACTCATCACTCATCAATCCCATCATCGAGTATGATAACCCATTTTGGATGTACCTCAGAAAACACATCCGACAGCTGGAAGGGCCATGAAAGTACCTCGCAAAGAGGTATAATGTCCTCAGAAATGTGTCCTATGCTGCCAGACTGCATAAACTCTTGCATTACTCAATGGCATCTCATTTACTCAGAGATGATATTTGCTGGCCAACAAAGCCACGTCCAAGTCAGGCTTAATAGATATGCTCCACCTATGGGAATCCATGTCACAGTGAGCCACACACTGTAATGACCTACACCTTGCCACAACCATAACTGGAAGATGCTGGAGTGATGGATTTCTGTCACGGGTACTCCCCATGATTTGGAACTACATCCCTGATTACATTATACGGAGCCCTTCACTAACACTCCAGGGAATCCTTGCAGAGTGGGTGGGGAACAGTGGATGCACTCCAGGGATCCTGCAATTGGCTCTGCTCCACAGAGGGACAGTTAGTTAATCAATGGGGTGGCGACAGCAGACACATTTTGGCTATGCTTATGAATGGCCTCGGGCAGTTAGGCATGTACCTATGAACCTATACATACAGTATTGACACATGCTGATAGCTTAGTTTACTATTCAGGTGTTGACTTACCTTGTGCCAGTGGCAGTTGCGTCTACAATAACTGAAGGCTGCCTATGTAGGATGCACACAGTAGACCACCTATAGATGACAATTTACAGGTGGTCATGTGTGTGTGCCATCCATGTTTGCTGTGTGTGCAGGTGGAGAAGGGTGTCAGTCCGTAGGTGCCTACACTGTCAGTGTGTGTGTATACATTCCCTCTTTGTCAAGGCATGGTTATACTGGGCACGCCTCCGTCTGCCTACTGGGGCTGGCACAGGGTATTCGTGGTCTGAGTCCCTCTGTGCCTGTGGGGCCCTTGGCAATGGTGGTGGGCTGTGAGGGCCTTCACCATTCTGTCCCTGCTGCAGCTGTTTCTGCAGGATCATATTGTGTAGCATGGCACATACTATGAAGATGTGGGCACACATGCCTGGAGAGTACTGCATGGCTCCACCAGATATGTCCAAGCAACGGAACCATGATTTCAGCATCCCAAACACATGCTCTGTGATGATTCTGTTTTTTGCGTGTGCCTCATTATGGCATTCTTGCATGGGTGTGTGTGCATTTCTGATGGGAGTCATCATCCACGGTTCCAGTGCATAGCCAGCATCCCCCACCAGGTGGCCATATGGGATGTCCCCCTTGGCAAATACTTGATACAGCTGTGAGGCATGCCAGATTTGGGAGTTGTGATAGCTTCCAGGGCTGCCAGCACACACATCCATGATAATGCCCTAGGCTTTGCACACAACCTGGCAGTTGATGGAGGGGTATCCCTTGCGGTTTATGTTGTGCCTACCCTGCTCACCAGGTGGTGTCTTGATGTGTATGTGTGTGTAGTCTATTGCACCCAGTACCTCCGGGTAGTCTGCCACACGGTGGAAGAGACGCATATTGCTGGCCCACTCCTCCTGCATTCGGGGGAAGTATATGTGCTCATTGGCATGTGGTAACATGGCATCCAGGAACTTGTGGAGTACCCTGGATGCTGATGCCTGTGAGATCCCCATGATATCCCCGGTTGGCCTTTGAAAGGTACTGTGGCTAGTATTCTCAAGCTTACACATACCTTTGTGTCCACTGGGATGGGTTCCCCTCTATTATTTCTGGCTTTGAGGTGTGGCCGGCACAGTTGAACAAGTTTCTGTATGGTGTCCCTGTCCACCCTGTAACGCTCTACTATCTCCAGATCGTGTAGCCCCTGGCAGATTACCCTGGGTCTAAACACTCTTCTCCTCCTCCGGTGCCTGAGATGGTTGTCAGCATCATCCTCCACACCACCGTCAGTCTCCAACACATGCTGGTGAATCAAAGCTATGGCAGCCCCTAAAATGTGCATATTAAAAGTTCCCCATCTGTATACACCAATGGTGCAGAGTGTCTGGGAATGCACAAGTGTGTGTGAGGTGCTTCCACACTTTATACTATTGTGCAATGGATGCTGCTGGTGTAATTGGGTGTGTATGTGCAATTCCAGCTGCAGGGTTACTTAATTATGGGTTTTACAGCAGGCACTGCTATTGTGGGGCCTTTGGTGTTGAATTACGCTTCACTTTTCAACCCAATCCCCCCCCCCATTGTCAGGCATGCATCCAGCTGCCGGCTTTCTTGTTTTGTACTTTCCCAACCCAGGATTGTGTAGTGAAATGTGTTATGTAGCTGATCTACTGCAAGTTTGCTTTGTTCTGCCCTGACAGTTCTCTTTTCTTTGCAGTATGGCACCTCCCCTTTTCTGTTCTGCAGGTAGCTGCTAGCAGCCTTGTTAGCTGTTGTTAATGGCCCACTGTGAGTTCCTAGGTGTTCATAGGTTCATAGGTTGGTACTAGGCTATCGGCCCTAGGGCCTATGCAAGCCGAGCCATAACAATTCCCTGGATATTTCTTCCCACAATATTTACTTCTCTGGACCCCTGTGGTGGCGAATGCGGGTAATTACTCATTTGTACTCCGATTACCATGCTGCAGCATTTCAATATTGTCTTCCCGTATCCTTCCTGTTTCAGCTGTGGTGCATGCTGCGCACAGCCATTTACCAGGTTTCGAATGCGTTTTCATCCACGTGCACATGCACTTTCGGTTACCTTGTGTGCTCTCAGCTAAGCAAAGCTATGGCTACTTCCACACTCCTATCCTGTGGCTTTGCTTAGCAACAGGCAACCCGGATTAGCAATGCTCCAATGTGCTTACAGATATGGTGGCACACCCCTCTCTTGATGTCATCTTTATCTCTAGGCCACACCTCAGTGTTGTACCACTACACTGTGAGGTACATCCTTACACCAGCGGGGATTTTGCAATTCAGTATTACTTGTCTCATTTGCATGGCATTGACTATTAATTCCCAGTTACCGCACAGAACACTGTCACAGACCCTTAGCAACCCTTGCACCAAGGTTGTGGTGTAGCATGTGTGCCATTGACTATTATGGGGAATTCATGAAATGTGTTACATTGCTGTTTTATTACATATAAATATATTTTCATTGTGATCCTGTTTGCGCACTGATGCACTGCGATTTTACTTTGCGTTAGTGTGGCCATGACATTAAATTTTCTTTTTTATGTATTGTGTATGTTTTTTTATGCCACTGACTATATATTTAGTCATTGGCATATATTAACAGTATAATACGTGAGTTTGGTCTGCTATCATGGCTCTGATTTTATGTGTGAACAAATGTAAACCGTTTTTTTTTTTTTGGTTTACATTTCTGCATGCTTACTCTACGCTTGCACCACTTCATGAATCGCTATATACCTTCATTTGCATGCTACACTGCTGCGCATGGGGTAATTAGCATACATGCACCGGGAGCTGCACAGCTGTGGAGTATGCTTGTAGTGCACATGGAAACAGCTCGTACCTGAATCGCTCAGCGGCCATATTTGGCGTTAGATCACCGACGCTATGCCTGCGCCTGGCGCAAGCTTCATGAATCCCAGGGAATGTGTGTGTGTGTGTGTGTGTGTGTGTGTGTGTGTGTGTGTATGTGTGTGTGTGTGTGTGTGTGTGTGTGTGTGTGTGTGTGTGTGTGTGTGTGTGTGTGTGTTTGTGTGCATGTGTGTGCCCTGTGTATGTGTGTGAACTCCTTGTGTGATATATACATTTCTATGTTTGAAAAAATGTTTGAGAATATAGTATATGTGAAAGGCACTTAAAATCAGATGGCATGCTTTACTGTCTGGTATAAAACAGCAGTAAATGTTTGTATTAGCATGATTGTACAATATGTCTTTTTCTATCTGCAATTTTATTTATTTTTTTAAGATTTCTGAAGGATAGTGTTGCTGAAAATATTTGAGTGCATCTAAAATAAACTTGCTTTCAAGCAAGTACTTCTATTTGAGAGTACAGATACTCATGAAGTACTGTACTTAATGAAAAACATTTATACAGCACTATTATAACCCATTATCATTTCATTCTGTCAGTCTTAGAATACTTCTGTGTTCTTTATGATGGAACAGAGTGCAGTAAAGAAAATTAAAGCAAAGTATTAAAATATTATATAAACTGCCAATGGAATTTGCCACCATGCGTATAAACATGTTTTGCAATGTTAGATATAAAAAACAAATATGCAAAGCTTGTTCTTTTCACATGCTGCAGTGGTTTTAAAGCCATTAATTATCTTTTCTTTATTTCCTTGAAATTACAGACAGTTTCATACAGCAGACATTCTCTTCCCAGAGATTCAAGAGAGAGCGAAACCAAAGAAATCTTACTTCGTCGTCACAACAGCCTGAGGGAAAGCCTGAGAAAGTCAGGCACTCTGCCACAACAAATGCGGGTAAATGGCTTATACAATACTCTTAAAACAAAACATCTGTGCTTATCAGTGTACTCCATCGTGGATGGAATAAATATATTTGCAGTGCAGATGAAATATACTGAGGAATACTATCTGCGTGGTCTGTAAACAGTAAGTTTATCCTGTCACACCAATGAAGAGTTACATTAAGAAAATATAAACTAAAATAACATTGTCAAAGAAAACTCCTTTGAAATGTGCCGCATTTGTTTCTGTGTTGCCATGTTTATTCAAGGATGAAACAATCATTTTCAGTACCGATCACTTTCTGCTAGGTAAACAATTGGATGCATGCAGTCTACTGAAAGTGGTACAACTTGCTTTACGCACCTGACACATATATACAACACAAAAACATATATGTAACCCTGGAGTTACAGTATTTAATTTCTTTTGGTATGGGGGGAGAGACCCCACATTGGGGAGTGTGGGAGGGGGCAAAGGCCTGATGTAAAAAGCTGTTTTTTTTGTTTTACTTTTTGTAATTACAAATGTAACTTATTAGTCTAGATTTGCAATGATTTTTGTGCTGACATTATCAGTGATCAATGGTAACAACAAGTGTGTGGATCAAACTCACCTACCATCATTTATTATAAACTCATGTAAAAATGTATATATATATATATACATATATATATATATATATATATATATATGTATATATATATATGTATATCTATATATCTATCTATATATATATATATATATATATATATATATATATATATATATATATATATATATAGGTAGATGGTCAGATATAGATATGTAGATATGCACACACACACACACACACACACACACACACACACACACACAAACGTATATGTGAATATATATATATATATATATATATATATATATATATATATATATATATATATATATGGCCAAGAGTCAAAGACAGGGAAATATCCTGTGTTTGAATTTTCCTCTGGCTTTGTTTTTTACAGGCTGGGCATTAGCAGCAAGACTATGGCAAAAATCTGCTTTAGCGCAATCACTGAAACCAGCGATTCAGAGACGCATTAACTCTGAATTGCTTGGTGATTACCACAAGTGCTAGCAGGTTCATAGGTTCATAGGTGTATACTAGGCTAATGGCCCTGGAGCCTTTACAAGCCTAGCCCATAGGATTAACCTGGCATTGTGTCACCCGACCTTAGTTCCCAGTGCCTCTGTTGAGTAGAGCCACTGGATTGATCACCAGGGTAATTTATCTATTTCCCATCCACTCAGCAAGATTTCTCTTGAAAAGGGCCAGTCAGGTGCTCTGTTTGACATGTATGGGAAGTCTATTCCATAGCATGGGCAGTCCCTGGGTTATGAATCTGTGCCTCCAGCTTGTTCTGTTGATTGTGGTAATGAGGTTGAGGTCTCTGGAGCGTTTTGTATGGAGGGACTGGGATTTCTTTAGATGTAGCATTTCTAACAGAGCTGGGTCAGACATGGCTTTGTAAGTCAAGCAGAGATCGTCTCTAATTAGATGATATGAGACAGAGAATAGTTAGAGGTTTTTTTAGTCTGTCCATATAGGACAAGTGTTTAAGGCCTAGGATCCTCCATGTGAGGTACTTTTGTGGCCTCTCCAATTGTTGCAGGTGTCTAGTGAGGTACCTGCCAAATGGGGCATTGTACTCAATGACTGGTCTAATGAGGGAAGAGTAGAGGGAGACAATGACCGCTTTCTTCCTAAATGCAAAACCCTTAGTAATGAGATGTGCCACATAGAAGGACTTTTTGACCACAGTGGCAATGTGGTGGTCAAAAGAGAGGTTGCTATCAACCTGTTTTCTCTGATCTCTTATATAGCCTTCTGTGTTCAGTTTACTACCATCTATGTGGTAATTCATGGGAACTGGGTTTTTACCAAAGGGGATGATGACACATTTTTTTGGCATTATTCTGACACCAGTCGTTGGTCTCATTGAGGCCTTTCTGTAGGATGTCAACATCACTTAGGGAGTTAATTATTAAGCTCCTAGCTTGCAATTGTCTGCAAACTTTGTCAGCCAGAGTCCCTTCGTGTTGGCCTGGACTTCAGAGAAGTAGATACCAAACAGGAAAGTACCCAGAACTGAACCCTGTGGGACTCCACTCGTGACTGGTCAGCAGTCTGACTTGGAGCCAGCTACTTTCACACTGGGTTCTATCTGTAAGACAATTTGCAACCCACCTAGTGACACAGGGGTTGATACCTAGCTTAGTGAGTTTTTCTATGATTCCTTGAGTGGGGAATGGTATCAAAGGCCTTGGCCAGATCAAGGTAGGCTGTATGAACAACCTTGCCTTCATCCACAGCTCTGGTGACTGACGCAGAGAAGTCAACCAGGTTGAGCAGGCATGATCTACCCTTTACAAAACCAAACTATGTGGGATCCAGAGTTTGGAGATTCCCTATTTCCTTGTTTATTAGGTCCATGATGATGCATTCCATAACTTTGCATATCAGAATCATCAGGCTAATGGGGCGATAGTTCCCAGGGCCTGTAGTCGCTCCTCCTTTGTGGGGAGGGGTGACTGTAGCAGTGTTCCATTCTGTTGGGACAAAGCCTGAGGTGTGGCTGTGATTGAACAGGGCACACAGGTGAGGTGCCAGTTCACTCTGCAGTTCATGTAGAACACAGCCAGGGATATTTTCAGGTCCCATAGAAGCTGTATTCTTGGCCTTGGACAGTGCTGGTTTAACCTGTGCTGCAGTAATACTGGGTGCCTGGCAATCTACTGGTATTGTGATTGGTACATTGGGGGGGGGGGTAAAGTTGGCACTGAATCTGTCGGCCAGTATATTGGCAATATATGTTGGCTTGGTATAGGAGGTACCATTGTGTAGTAGCTCAAAGCAAATCTGGGTATTGCCATGCAGATTCTTTACATAACTATAGAAGGCCTTGTGGTTGTCTTTACTATCTGCTGCAATTCTATTTTCATAGCTAGCTTCAGAGGATTTGATGAGAGAAATCAACTTTTTTTTGAGGCTGTTAAGGGAGTTTTTCCAGTCTTTTTCTGTTAATCCCCAGTAGCAGCTGATGGATTGTGTTAGCAAATGCACAACCCCATTCATTCCCCCACAAAAATACAAATGTCCAGATTCCAGACACACAAACACATAAACACACACATATATGAACACACCACCATACCTAATACCTGTCTATGAGTTCACAGAATATCCCTGATGTTGCCTTCCAGTTTGACATAGTCCCTCATAAATCATGAATGGTTACAGTCAGTTAATAATGCCAGACATTTCAGTTTAATTTTTCTTATTGTCCAGCAAATGCATCAGGATTCAACATTTTAGATTCTATTAACTTTTTAAGTGGATTATTATACACTACCTGGTGTCATCTAACATTCCCCTCACTATTGCCTAAATGTTTTGAGTATGGCCCTCATAAATAATTGGCCTTTACAGTCAGTCAGTAATGCCAGACATTACAATTTATATTTTTAGTATTGTGCTCCAAAACCTATATTCTGTTAACTTTTCAAGTGGACTAAAGTATTCTTCAGGCGTGTTCCTGCTGTCTAATATTCCCCAATGATCTTTTGTGTTGCAAAACCTGTTGTTCTATTAACTTTTTAAGTGATTTTAATTAATATTTAACATTTTTTTCTGATGCTTAGTGCCTCCTCCTGTCTGCATATTGCATCCACTTCTCATTAGTGTAGCAAGAGTTAACAGGTAGGATTCCCCAATACACACACACACACACACACACACACACACACACACAAGCACACGCACACATGCCTATGGGGGTGCATGTATACACACACACACACACACACACACACACACACACACACACACACACACACACACACACACACACACACACACACACACACAAACAAGCACACCACTCATACCTCTGCATATACTTACACACTCAGCCACATACATTCACATATGAACACACTCCCCAGCACTACCATTCTGCAAAACTCCCCATGCACCCCTAATTATGTATGCCAACTCCAAGACTGCACTACAGTGGGAAAAGGGTATAAACCCAGTACCCTCTCTACCACAATCTCAAAAAACAAGCTAGTGGCTTTATTTGAAATTCTAAAAAAGCTAGTAGCAAATGGAGTCAATATTCTGTCCATTCAATATAATGAATGGAAGAACTAAAAATGGTGTGTTTTCCATGCACTCAAAAGACAAGTAACCAAATAAGATCCATGGTGTTCAGCCAAAGAGTGGTGTATAATCCACTTATTGAAAAAAGTAGCGCTTTAGTCCAGCCACAGGACTTCATCAGAACTCATGGAACCCATGAATTACTCTAATTAGGAAAGGAAAGACTTTTAATTATTATTATAAAATCATATTTATTTAGAAATAAATAATAAAGCTATTAACCACAAAATTCTTCCATATCTTGAAAAAATGTTCACTTCATTTCAGCTTTTTGACCAAAGAAATATATATGAATAAAGAAAGCAAATGTTGTTTCAGATGAAATATGAAATAATATCCAAAAATAAAGCACTGCAATATATGGGGTGCACTTCACTATCTCAAAATACTGAAATCTCAAATTTCAGTATCTCGAGACTAAAATAACGAAAGCCCAGTTGCGTGAAAGTCCACATAACCAAATCTGGAAATGTCAAATCAGCAGTTGTGGTGGTGCGCTGTGTTAATGGATAGCTGGAGATTCAGGTAAGTGCTTATATTTTAAGGATTTTGGGTAGGGATTTTAGTGTATGTTAGTGTGTTGGGAAGTTGTAGGTGTAGTTTACAATATGTAGGTAAGAGTGTGAGTGTGTATGTGTTGAGAGTGATGGTGTTTGTACTTATATGATGTTTGTGCGAGGGGAATGTAGAGTGTGTAGTGGTGGGTTTAGTATCATTGTCTTTTTAGTGCAACCTCAGCGTCAGTATATATAAGTAGCAGGGATGTGGGGGTGCAGGGGGCTTGCCCCCCTGCTTATATGTATGGTAGGTTTGTGTATTTGTGTTCTTGTGTTTATGTGTGTTTTGTTTGTTTGTTGAAGTGTAGGGAGGAAGGTGTATGTGTGTTTGTGTGGTGGTGGATGTATTTAAAAGTTGCAATTTTGAATTTCGCTCTTTTGGGGTTTTGGTATTTTGAATTTTTGGCTTTATAGTCTTGAGATACTGAAATTCGAGATTTCATTATTTTGAGATTATAAAGTGAATACAATATATGATACTGCTAAAGTTTTTGATTATTTAAATAGTCTTTATATGTACAGTGTTACACTATTATGTAATGAGTAAAGTATATGAAAAATGCAGATAGAGACTGACTGGGGGGTGACACTGGAGAGACAAAGACTGACAGAGGGGAACAGATAGTGATGGGGAGTTCTGGACAACAAATAGGGGATCCAAAGTGACACAAAAGGATGAGGGGCACTGATGTTGAAAGGAGAGGTTGAAAAGGGCTCGCTTCCATGGCTGACATCATGGGCAAGCTCCACCTCTGGTGGCTGGATGGTTAGGGCCAGTCAGCTGAGTGACTCTATAAGCCACTCAAAGAGATACTGTAGGGTGTCAATGTGTTGCCAAGTGTTATTTTTGTTAATGATCATAGACAGACGTTACGATATGTTGACCAGCCTGAAAAACGTTTCTTTTCTTTTGATTCTTTTAACTTAACTAATGATTATGACAAGGTACAATGTAACCAGGATCGACAGAAAGGACATACAGCAAGAAGGTGTGTGCCTGAATGCAGGCTGTGTAAAAAAGGGACTCTTTTGGATGGCTTGTCCAGAGCAAACCATAAATAATGAAAAAGAAGGGGAAAGGGAAAAAATGAGAGGCAGGAGGGAGAGGGTGACCTAGGTTTAGATGAAATTTTAAAAGGAGAAAAAAATAAAGAGGGGAAAATGATGAGAGAGCATACATGCAGGAAGAGAGGTCAGGAGAAGGGATTTATACTAATAATTTGTTTGAAGTTCTAGCCAGTGAAAAATCTGATTCCAAGGATCAAGAATTACTTGTAGATAAATAAATAAAATGTTCAGTTGGAGACAGAGCAAAAAAAAAAAAAGGTAAATTTAAAAAGGGGGGAAGCAATGATTTTGGAGTACTTTCTGTAAATTGAACAGTATTATTAACAAAGCATGGATAGGGATATTGGAATGGTGTGCTAAATATGATGTGGATGATATTCTGTTAGAGAATGTAATATTCCTGTCAAGTGAAGAAAGTGCAAACACAAAAATTGTGGGGGGTAAATATAATATGGAACTTAGGAAGTGAATGTTGTTATGGAATGGTTGTGTTGTGCAAAAAAACACAGTGAAAATATTAGCTGTAACATTGGTAAGGATGAGATGGTTAAATGTTATGGATGTGAGGTGGAGAGAACATGTTAATAGAATTACAGCATTATATGCATATATAACTAGCAAGGAAAGAGAAAATCTGTTTCATTAAATATTAGACTGTGGTGGATAATATGAAAATTATAATTCAAGGGACATTAATTGTGATTTGAGGGTAAAATGTAAAAAGAACAGGAAAGATGTAAAACTACAGGAAGCGATAAAATGTACTACAGCTGTGCAGAACAAAAGTAAATAGACTTATAAAAGGGACACTTGGATCCGACATTGATTATTTTGTATTATCAGAAGGCTTGGAAGTAGCAGATGGTGATACAGTTATGATAGGTTTTTAAGACCATTTAGCAATATGGATGGAGTTGTTAGAAGAAATGGAATATATTAAAATAGAAAGAGAATAAAAAGAACAAATGAGAAAAAATGGGATGAAACTGGAGTGTGGGACGTATTGCAGTTATGGAAGGATCATAAAACCATGAAGGACTTGTATAAAAACTTGTCTGAATGGGAGACTGAATTTAAAAAGAAATATACGAAGTGTTTTTTTTTTCAATAGCAGGATGATGTAAGAAAGGAAGAGAAAGTGAAGTATTGGAAAATTTACAGAACTGTATTACAGAATGTAGAGAATAATACAAGAGAGTATTATTTTATGGAAAAACAAATACATACAAGAAATGAAATAAAAATAAGGCATTACGGTTTAAGCAGAGACATTATTTACATGGGGAAAGAATGAGGTATCAGCATATTTGGGTAAAACAGTAAAGCGGGATATCAGTATAATATGGGAAGTGAAAAATGTAAAAGGAGAGGTAAAAGGAAAGCGAATTATGAGTATTGCAGTACTGTATATATAAAATATATGTAAGAGTAGAAAGAATGAAAATAAGAGAGAATGCAGGTTAAAAGACATTCAAAATGAGTTAACAATGAGTTTGACAAAGAAATAACTATTAGTGAATTGGATGAAGCACTTAAGAAAGTGGATGTTGATCAGTATCAGGCCCAGATGCTATAAGGTATTGAATGTACAACAAATTAATGGGTTGGCAAAGAGAGTATTTTGTAAATGTACTGAATGCATGGTTGAAGGAATGGTTTGTTTATAAAGTGCTATGTAGTGGGATATTAAAATGTATATGGAAGTATGAAATAAAAACGGAGACCCATCGCATAACTTTATTTATTTTTTACATTTGTTTACTGGGAATGTCCGACTGAGCCAGTAGCCCATTTTCAAAGGAGACTCAGGCAGAAAAGCTCCAGAAAATAAAAGATAGAAAACAGTGGAATTGCAGCGTATAAAAACAATTGTTACAAAAACAATTGAAATACAGTACAAAGTGTTTACATGGAAAGTAGTTGCACATTATGCAATAGTGGATATTTACATGTTAACATCAACAACATGTTTAAGCACAGTATACATGAATTGATTTTTAGAGGACTTGAACTAGGGGTACTTAGCCTGGTATATATAAATAACACAGATTATACAATTATAAGAATAATACAGAGGAGAATGGAATGAAGGATGACGGATATTGTCAAAGAAAGTATATACATTATAAAAGGGAAGGGATGTCAGGAATTGTTAGTGGTCGTGAGAGAAAGTGTGTATTATATTACAAGTAAACAAGAGCATGAGAAACATATATGTGATATTAGCAAGCACACCTCTCAACCATACTGAATTACTTGGTTTTTACTGAGTTTTGGGGTCCAAATGAAGGGGTGCCACGATTCCCAAGTGGCACCCCTTCATTTCTGATTTTTTCATTTGGTTTTCTTAATTTTTTTCAAATATCATGCTGTTGGAGCTGATGTCATCACATGCGGGATGACATCAGCTCTGTCAGGGCTGTCAGCCAGTCGGAATTGAGCTCCTGCAGCTCACGGAATTGAGCTCCTGCAGCTCACATCATAATTTCTGGCTCATTTGGATTACTTGCTCATTTTGGATGTATGAGTGGAAAACAAGAACTCATTTGCTTGCTCGGATTTATTTAGGGCTGGAATTGGGGAAGCAGCAGCTCAGTTTACTTGCTCATTGTGAATTTATTAAGGGCAGCTCAGTTTACTTGCTCATTGTGGATTTATTAAGGGCAGCTCAGTTTACTTGCTCGTTGTGCAACGTCATATTTGGATTTATGAATCAAGTTAAGTATTATTGGGGAAGCAGCAGCTTCACTCATTGAATCAATCAAGTAGTAAGTGCGCTCACCAAGGGGGGTGGGTGTGTGTATGTGTGAACATGCCCCCATGTAACACACCTGCTGGCTAGAGGTTTCAGGCTCAAACCCTGTACTTTTGGTATAGGGTAAAAAGAACCTAAAGTCCCTAGCCACCAGCATTTCATAGCTTTGTCTAGATTTGTTTGTGCTAAGTGAGAGCTAAGCCTATGGTGAGATTTATAAGTGAACAGAATTTGTATTCCCCCATTATTGGCTTTGTTGTTTGTCCAGTTTTTTTGTGCTAAGAGTTGAGAGTTTTTGGTGAGTGAGAACTGAATTTGTATTCCCCTATTATTGGCTTTGTCCAGGTTTTTTGTGCTAAGAAGTTGAGAGCTATGGTGAGAAGTGAGAACTGAATTCAGTACATGATAGACATTTTCTAGGGGAGAGCTGATTTGGCATAGTGGTATGTTGCTCTGACTGTAGTGCATATGGTCCAGGGTTCAAGTCTTGCCAGTGAAATGCATGGTGGTAACACAACATTTTATTCTAACAACTTTCCAAAATTATAAAAGCAATGTTTAAAATGTGACTGTAGTAAATCCCTAGCCACCACCACTTTTGAGCTTTTTCCAGGTTTTTTTGTTCTTAGAGTTGAGAGTTATGGTGAAAAGTGAGAACTGAATTTGTATTCCCCCATTATTGGCATTGTTTGTTCAGTTTTTTTGTGGTAAGAGGTTGACAGCTATGGTGAGAAGTAAGAATTGAATTCACTAAATGATAGCCATTAAGTTTCAGTCTTTCTTCTTTTCACAAAACTGCTGATTTGGCATAGTGGTATGTTGCTGCAGGGGTCCTGGGTTCAAGACTCACCAGTGACATGCATGGTGGTAGCACATTTTATTCTAACAACTTTCCAAAATTATACAAGGAATGTTTAAAATGTGTCCCTGGTTTTTGACCTTTTGCCCCCCCCCCAAAAAAAAAAGTTAAGTTGAAAATAAGTACGAGAAGCTGTGCAAGATGCCTATGCCTTACACTACTGTCATTCAATTTATAGTGTGGGTGTGGAAGTAGACTTTTATGATGGAAATGTTCTGAATTGGGCAGTTTTGTCATTATTGGTTCATGCATTTTGTTTCATTGCCTACAGTACAGCCTACTGAAAAAATGTTCAAACAATAAATTTAAAATGCGCTCTGTCTAACAAGTGTGCTGTATTATACAAGGAATATAACTTAATAAAGTTAGGAAGGTGTATCAAAGAAAAGAACACATGTATGTTTCTTGTTTTGTGTGCAAGGGGCCAATGATTTGAAAACAGCCCAAAGGTAATCTTTATCCACCACTAGCCAGATGCATTTTCTTTGGATGTGGTGTGTGGGTTTCAATGTTATTTCAATGAATGTGAGTTTCAAGGGTAGAGAAGTTTTAATGCCAAGTCTATTTTCATTGTGAGACAGTATTGCATTATTTAGCAGATGTCTGTTAGTGTTTTGTGCATTTTTGTGCCGCAAAATGTATAAATAAAATCCAAATAATCATTGTAGAAGTAAAGCAGTATGCACACAATTGTGTTTATGGTACATGGGGAGAAATCACCAGGTAATAGGACATTGGAGTGGCTGCAGAGGACTCTGATGTGGTGCCATATTTTGGTGGTCTGTTCTTCAGTTTATGTTTGAAAGTTGGTATCCCATAATTCCATAGGAGTGGGTGGGACTATGTAATTATGTATGCAAATTAGATGTTAATCAGCATACAGATTTGTACCTATTTTTCATGGGCCTTGTCCAGATTTTTGATGTTTCCAGGTTGACATGTATGTTAGCAATGCATTTGATATGATGCTTTGGAATAGGTAATACAATTAGGAGATTGTGTAGGTCAGCACATCAAAATAATAGAGTGGGACTGTTAGTGAAAGGGTAGCTGAGTGAAGACATATGCATGAAGTATGGTATAACACAAGGATGTCCCATGAGTGGAATATTTTTTGGAATGTTAATGAATGCAATAGTGAGTGAAGTAGCTTATAAAATGAAAGATGCTAGACTTGTGCTACAAAAGAAGGTGGAGATTCCAGTTGTTTGACATATGCCAATGATATAGTTGTAGTTGCTATGACAAAAAATTGACTGAGGTTCATGGGTAAGTGCTAGGCTATTTGCCCTTGCAGGCCAGTTTCCCTTTTTGTTCTCAAAATAACCTATCCCATTTGGTTATAGATTGGCTTTACCCATTCTATGGTCTATAATTATATGTTACCCCTATTGAGAATAACCAGGATCATACCATAGATAAATTCAGGGGACCCATGCATGGGATAAAGCATATTGCATGGAACAGCGCTTTGGTGCAGTGGTTTACATTATTGCCTCACAGCAAAAGAGTCTCATTTTCAATTCTCAGTTGGGTACCTTTTGTGCGGAGTCTGCATATCCTCTCTGCATTCATGTGGGTTTTCTCCAGGTGCTCCAGGTACCACATTACAAAGACATGTGTCTGGAGTTTTTCTCCCCAGGCTTGCACTGAAAATTGGCTTCTTCCAAGTCAGACTTTCCCAGTAAACAAATGTTAAATAAATAAATTAAATAAATAAATGTAGGAGCTACTTCTATCTATTAGTAGTACAGGGCAGTCCTGAGGTAAATTTTCTGTTTTCCATCCATTGATCTAAGTTGCACTTGATAATGGACAGGGATGAATATGGTTTTATGTGGATGGGAGTCTTTTCCACAGCAACTATATCCTCTGTGAAATATGCCTTTTTCTCTAAAGTGTTCTCTGAATGGATTTTTAAAGGAAATTGCAAAGACCGTGAATAAAGATAAAAGTAAGGGTTTGGGTGATGGGATGAAAATTGAGGGGGTGTATTTTTCAGTGAATGAAGTGTCTTTGCTATGGATAAAATTAAGAAAAAAATTATGTAGATATGATACAATGTGAGGGTTTGATTAAAGAAATGAAGAAATATTGTCTTCTGTGGGGGACATATAGATTAGCTTTCTGGAAAAAAGGTTTATCTGGTGAATTCTGTATTAATGAGAAGAATAACATATATAAATTTTTATATGATCTCAGAAAACATATGAAAAGGAAATTGTGCAACTGGCATTTTCTTTCATAAGAGGCTCAAGATTAAACCTAGTGAAAAGAGGTGTGTTGTATATGAATGAAGATGAAGAGGATTGCTAAATCCAGTTGTTTATTTTTCTTCTTTAAACTTGCATAAAGTATTAATGTGAGTAAAGGAAGTGAATGAGAAATTAATAGTGAGAATGTTTAAATGTATTTACTTATTTAGTTAGTTATTTATTGGCATTTGATTACCGTGAAAGTCCACTAGGCTGAAGACTTCATTTTCAGTGGAGGCCCAGAGACAAAAGCTCCAAATATATAATACAAACTTAGACAGATAAGCATCACAAATCCCATACTTACAATAACATTAAAAATACACATACATAAAGAACTTTGCAAGGATCCTTCATAAGAAAACATAAATATAGGCAGTTGTCAAGATCACTTTTGACAATGAGTCTAAGTGACAGAAGGAGGAAGGAATGGAGTTTGCATAAAGGGAGTCAAGGAATTGGAAGAGGTCAGGTCTTGAAAGAAGGGGATGTGGAACAGTAACAGCCCAAATGGAAGATAGGTAGTTGTGTAAAGAGAGTTTGAAAGTTGCAATATTTGGGCTAGATCAGAGAGTTATAGGGAGAGAGTTCCACTTTTTCACAATAGTACAGGAGTATAGGAGCTGGGCCAGGTAGAAGTTTTGGTTGATAAATCCATAACAGATGTTGATTTTCAGACCTAAATGATTTTTTGGGTAGGTAGTTGGTGAAAAGAGAGGAAAGAGCAGGACATAGTGAAGGTTTGTATATAACTTTGTGCACTGTCATTAGTTAAATGTAGGAGAGTTAGTATGGTAGTTCTAACCAGTTTAGAGAATGTAAAACTGCACAGTAGTGGGTGGAATAGGTTGCATTTGTTTAGAATTGGACAATTTTATTGTAGCAAGTTTCTAGTTTGGATTTTAGGTTAGAGGTTAGGTTTATGAGTAGTGGAGCCCCATAGGTCAGAGAAAGTAGAAGATATGTAATGGCTAGGGTCTTTTTGTAGTGGAGGGTGAGAAACTGTTTGTGTCTGTATAGTAAGCCAATTTCTGATGAGATTTTTTTATGTTGTGTTGGACATGAAGATCAAATTTGAGGTGTTCTATTATAACACCTAGTAGTTTAGTTTGGGAAAGTATTTCAATTGGTGTTTTGTTGTGGGAGAGTATAGTGAATTGGTCTTTATTTAGTGGGGTACAAGACTTAGGGGTAAAAACTAATAACTTGGCTTTGCTAGGATTGAGAAGCAAGTGATTTTTGGTAAGCCAGTTTTCAATGGAAGAGAATGCTAGTTGAGTGATATTTTGGATCTTTGGAATGGAATCAGAAGAGCAAGTAATTGTAGAATCATCAGCATATTGAATAAGAGAACCATGAGCAAGAGATAAGTGGAGCCTATTAATGAAGATGCTGAAAATTAAGGGCCCTAATATGGAACTTGGGGTACCCCTGTGAGGTTAGGTAGATAAGAAGAGAGGGAGGAGTTCCATTTAACAGCTTGTTGCCTATTTGTTAAATAGATTGAAAAACAATTAAGTGATGTGGGGACAGTCCAGATAGAGAGAGTTGGCTCAGAAGAAGGGGCTGAGACATGGTATTGAAGGTTTTGGAAAGGTCTAGGAAGATGGATGAGACGAATTTACGACAGTCCCTAGATTAAGTGATTGTGTCCATGTAGGAGACGATGGCAGTCATCATACTGTGACCTGGCCTTAACCCATGTTGAGTAGGAGTCAGACTTTGATTTGTGGTGAGCAATTTAAGAAGTTGATACTGTACACATTTTTCAAGAATCTTGGAAATAAGGGAGAGAATAGCAATTGGATGGTAATTTGGAGAGATGTGTAGGGTCGGCACCTTTATGAAGGAGTAGAATAAATGCCAATTTCCAGGTCTTTGGGACATAGGATTCGAGTATGAATTTATTTATGAGAATCTTAATAGGAAAGACAATTGCCTCTGTAACAAATCTTAGATAGTCTGTAGGGAGACTGTGTGCTGCATTAGAGCATGGTTTAAGTTTGAGTAGTAGGCATTTTATGGTTGCAGTGGGGATAGATTTTAAGGAAAAGGAAGTTGTGAAGGATTTGTAGATATCAGTAGAATCTTGGTAGGATGGAGAGGGAGGTATGTGGGAGGGAAGGGAAGAATCTGAAGAACTAGTGGCAGAGAAATTTGAATTAGTATAGGGCTGGGTAAAGTTGGATGTAATGCTGGATATTGTGTTAATAAAATGGTGGTTGAAGAGAGTGACTACATCTGAATTATTTTTGTGAGGAAATGGAGCAGGATTAGCCTTAGTATCTGAGTTTAGGAGTGAGGAAATGTCTGTCCAGAATATTTTGGAATTGTTTATGTTGCTGGACTGTAATTTTAGGTAGTAGCCTTTTTTGTCTTTTATTATTTGTTTTTTACATGGTTACAGAGCTGTAAGGTTGCAGGGTGGTAGTTTTGTGTTTTTGCCAGAGTTTCTGTTTTGCATTAGTTGTTTTCTTGATCTTGTTAGTCAGGGAGCATAATTAAAATTTTCCTTTTCATGCAGGGAGTTGCAAGTTTATTTAGGGTATCAAGAAATAAGTTGTTGCAGCAGCTGGCAGCTTTGTCTAGGAGGCTGTTCTTTAGAATATTCCAATTTATTTGTTTTAATAGGTTGGTAAATAAATAGAGGATACTCAGAGACCAATCGAACTGGAAGTAACCACACAGCCAGATGGATAATTTTAGCGCTTTCTTCCACTTTTTATTTTAAACGTGAACTTCCTCAGAAAAAACGGGAGATCTCCCAAACTCCCGGTTTTATACTGAAAAACAGGATGTGATGTAAAATTACACTTTTTGTGAAATGATTAATCATGCAATTTCTAATAAATGTTCTGTTCAGATGTCAGGATGAACAAACATACTATATGTGAAATTAGTTAAAACGTACATTGTTATATACAAAAATATTCCATCTTTGTCTATGTATTATTTTACAAATTATAAAAATACTTGACGAACTTTCTTATATACATATCTATAGATTGATACTTGATTCTCCAAACTATCTAAAGCAATTGTTTGTAAAGAATGCAAAAATATATAAAAATACAATTAAAATACAATAAAAAATGTATATATCAATATATGTGTGCATCCACACTCACCCCCACCCATATGTAAATACACCCATGCATACACATACCCAACAATGCGTATGTGTATGTATGAAAATCATCTTACAAAAATTACTATAATGAACTGAGTTGCCATTATTCCGTCTTCACACTAACAGAATCTTGAAAAATTTTTTTTTTTTTTTTGATCCAAATTGTGATACTCTGATTACCTCTGTAACAAGAAGCATTTGATGTTTATTGCTTCGTTCAAACCAGGGGGTTCATCTGCTCCTAAATACAACTGCCATAATGTCTCTTTCTGTTCTAACTTATTGTTTATGTCACCTGACAGCAAACCTTTCTCAACAAAGTCTAGGACAAAGAACTCAAACTTCTTGAAATCCAAGCATACCTGAGAATGTCTCGCTAAAGAATTATTCTTATCTTTGTTTTTAATTGCTGAAGTGTGTTCATAGATCCTGCGTTTTAACATTCTTTTAGTTTTACCTATGTAATAACTGTCACATGTTGAACAAGTTGCAATATATACCACATAATCACTGTAACAGTTGTGATACTTCTGCGCCCAAAATGTTTTATTTAAATGCTTGAGCGTCACAAAAGAGGTATTACTGACATAACGACACTGTCTGCAATCTTTACACGTGAACGTTCCTTTCTTCTTACTAATTTCCCTTGTAGGTACCTTTTTTGTCTTGTTGTCATGTTCTAAAATGTTTTTTATGTTGGTAACATTTTTATATGTGAAGTTCGGTTTTAAACCTACACAAGACATAAGTTCTCTGTTCCCAAGAATTATCCTCCAGTTTTTTCTATTATTTCCCTAATGAGCCACATTTCGTTAGATATTGGAAGATGAAAGGCAGTGTAAAATTCATTTACTTCTTTGCTTTTTTCTATAATGCCTATTGAAATTTCTTCCATAATGACAGACTTATTGATGGTCAAAATTGGTCTAGCTATACCATCTCTAAGCCTTCTTACTTCTTTTTCTAGCCTCTTTACCCAATGTTTTTTGTAACCTCTTTCCAAAAACAAATTTCTTAACAAAAGTAATTCATCATGGTAGATCTTATCTTCTGATGTTAATCTACTTAGCCTAATCATTTGGCCTTTGATGACATTTTTCTTCATATGAATTAGATGGAGGCTATCTTTGTGTAGGTATTGATTGGTGAAACAAGGTTTTCTGTATATTTTACTGTGTAAAATGTTTTGTGTTGAATCCATATATAGGCAGATGTCCAAATAATTGATTGACCTACCATAACCACTATGTTTAAATATCAGAAAACTTGTTGTCCTATTCAAATCGTTCACCATACTGTCAAACTCAGTTTTGTCCCCCTCCCATAAAAAAAAACAAATCGTCTATGTACCTACCGTAGAACCTTGCTTTACCAAAATCAGGATGCTTTTTGAGATATTCCTGTTCCCAGTTTGACATGACAATGTTGGCAAATGCTGGGGCTACCCTAGCCCCCATTGCCACTCCAGATATTTGCTTATAGATGTTGTTGTCAAACTTAAAAAAGTTGTTATCTAATACTATTTCCATTAGGGCACATATAGTATTAATTTCTGAATTTCCCAAATCTGTGTTTCGTGTGAGAAAATTCCTCAAATAATCTATTCCCAACTCTTGGTCTATAGAGGTGTATAAACTCTTAACATCAAGAGTTGCGAAATTTATTTCGTCAAGCTTAAATTCTACTTGTCCCAGACTCTCCAATAAGTGCCAAGAATCCCTTATGAAATATTCAGCTTTTTGTGCTATTGGATTCAAAATATTGTCCAACCAAATCGAGATGTTCTCAGTTTTTGAATGTTTGGCTGACACTATAGGCCTAAATATTAGGTCTTCATTGTTGTGATGTAACTTCGGAATACCAAAGAAATTACCTAACCTAGGTTGTTCTGCCAACAAAAAATCATAATCTAAGTTGTCTATTTCTTCCTGACACATCATATCAAACAGTTGTATGTCTACTCTCCTGTAACTATTCAAGATAGATTCTGTACTGACTTTTATATAATTATTGGTGTCATTAAGCAGTGATGTAATAGATTCATCATAGTCTTTTTTGTTCATGACTACAATCTTTCCCCCCTTATCTGCTTTCATGACTCTAATGTCAGAAATGTGAGATAAATGAAACAAGGCTTCACATTCCATTTCTGTTAAATTATCATGAGTCTCACTGTTATCCATTTCCCTAAATTCTTTTTCACAGGTTTTTTGAAATACCTGAAGTGTATTTACTAAAGACGGATTGAATGTACTGGGTTTCCTTAATGTCCTGTTTTGCTCTAAAGTGTTTGTAGCCACATCCTTTAAAATATATTTCAAATTCAGTTTACGCATAAACAGTCTGAAATCAACTAACAGACTACCCATCCTGATGTTATTAGAAGGAATGAAATTGAAACCTTTTCTCAAAACATTTTCACAAGCCTCTGATAACACACAGTCACTAAAATTTACAAGATTGATGCAAAAATCATTGTCCCCTGGTGGTGAGATCACCACCTCTTTCTGTTCTTCCCTTTGGACTTCCCTTTGTACTGAGTGGAATTGAACCACTTGGTAGTCCTCTTGGATTGTGCTCCTTGTTGGTGAAAAGGAACACTCCTTTTATTCGTGTTGGTATTAGAATTGACAACTTCGGCAAAACTAGTTGAAGCAAAAGCTTCAATGTTTTCAGACACCTCGCCATTTACTGTTGGTTGCCTGTCATCGTTTACTACTTGTTCTTGCCCACCCATAGGTGCATTAGTTGTGATCAAAAGAGCTGGTGAAGACGCCTGATTGGTGTTTGAAAAATGTTTTACTGACTCCTTGCCAACAGTATTTGTAGAAGTCATACGATCTTTATTTAAATTAATGTTACCATTCTTTGCATCATTATAAAAACAAATATATGCCTCATTTGCTTCATAAGAAGCTATGTCTCTTCGCATTTTGTTCTGTTTTCTTGAAATGACAGTTGCCCGAAGCCTGTTAATTTTGGCTTCAATACTATTATATAAAGGTACCAGTTGTGAAAAACAACTATGATGTTTGCTTTCTCCATCAAGAATTTTGATTTTCTCTGTTAGTTGACTTAATTCAGCCTCGTAATGCGCTACCAAAATGCGCATCATGGCAATACCAGTGTCGTTATACAGTTTAGTTAATGCATTCGACGCCGGGCACGGATGGAGCGGTTAGAGCTGAAGAGCGGAAACAGCTCAAAGGGCCCGAGCAGGACTTAATTAAAACCATCACAGAGATCGTTTTAAATTGTTTAAAAGGCAGATCAACTCCTAATGAAAGCGAGCAAGTTACGGATATAACAAACATCATCGGAGGCAGTGAATTAAGGTTGGGAGCATCATCTAATAAGAACACGAATGTTCCAACAACCGTGAATGGAGACGAAATGGATGACCCAAATCAGTCTGAGTACACGGGCAACATATGGGGGTTTATCACTAAAGAACAAGGCAATCCATTTTCGGAAGTCAAGATTTCTACGGCAATTAAACCAGTAAGTAACAACAACATAATGCAAATCTGTAAGAAGTTGATATTTGACTTATAAAGAATGGTTTCCAGGCATGTAACGTTACACCTGGAGATTCAATATTTAAATGAGTGCGTTTCACGAAGTTTAGTACCCCAGGGACTCAGAACTGCTAAATTTCCAAATTGTGTGAGTCCTGGGGACGAACTGTGTATTGCATTAACTAAACTGTATAACGACACTGGTATTGCCATGATGCGCATTTTGGTAGCGCATTACGAGGCTGAATTAAGTCAACTAACAGAGAAAATCAAAATTCTTGATGGGGAAATCAAACATCATAGTTGTTTTTCACAACTGGTACCTTTATATAATAGTATTGAAGCCAAAACTAACAGGCTTCGGGCAACTGTCATTTCAAGAAAACAGAACAAAATGCGAAGAGACATAGCTTCTTATGAAGCAAATGAGGCATATATTTGTTCTTATAATGATGCAAAGAATGGTAACATTAATTTAAATAAAGATCGTATGACTTCTACAAATACTGTTGGCAAGGAGTCAGTAAAACATTTTTCAAACACCAATCAGGTGTCTTCACCAGCTCTTTTGATCACAACTAATGCACCTATGGGTGGGCAAGAACAAGTAGTAAACAATGACAGGCAACCAACAGTAAATGGCGAGGTGTCTGAAAACATTGAAGCTTTTGCTTCAACTAGTTTTGCCGAAGTTGTCAATTCTAATACCAACACGAATAAAAGGGGTGTTCCTTTTCACCAACAAGGAGCACAACCCAAGAGGACTACCAAGTGGTTCAATTCCACTCAGTACAAAGGGAAGTCCAAAGGGAAGAACAGAAAGAGGTGGTGATCTCACCATCAGGGGACAATGATTTTTGCATCAATATTGTAAATTTTAGTGACTGTGTGTTATCAGAGGCTTGTGAAAATGTTTTGAGAAAAGGTTTCAATTTCATTCCTTCTAATAACATCAGGATGGGTAGTCTGTTAGTTGATTTCAGACTGTTTATGCGTAAACTGAATTTGAAATATATTTTAAAGGATGTGGCTACAAACACTTTAGAGCAAAACAGGACATTAAGGAAACCCAGTACATTCAATCCGTCTTTAGTAAATACACTTCAGGTATTTCAAAACACCTGTGAAAAAGAATTTAGGGAAATGGATAACAGTGAGACTCACGATAATTTAACAGAAATGGAACGTGAAGCCTTGTTTCATTTATCTCACATTTCTGACATTAGAGTCATGAAAGCAGATAAGGGGGGAAAGATCGTAGTCATGAACAAAAAAGACTATGATGAATCTATTACATCACTGCTTAATGACACCAATAATTATATAAAAGTCAGTACAGAATCTATCTTGAATAGTTACAGGAGAGTAGACATACAACTGTTTGATATGATGTGTCAGGAAGAAATAGACAACTTAGATTATGATTTTTTGTTGGCAGAACAACCTAGGTTAGGTAATTTCTTTGGTATTCCGAAGTTACATCACAACAATGAAGACCTAACATTTAGGCCTATAGTGTCAGCCAAACATTCAAAAACTGAGAACATCTGGATTTGGTTGGACAATATTTTGAATCCAATAGCACAAAAAGCTGAATATTTCATAAGGGATTCTTGGCACTTATTGGAGAGTCTGGGACAAGTAGAATTTAAGCTTGACGAAATAAATTTCGCAACTCTTGATGTTAAGAGTTTATACACCTCTATAGACCAAGAGTTGGGAATAGATTATTTGAGGAATTTTCTCACACGAAACACAGATTTGGGAAATTCAAAAATTAATACTATATGTGCCCTAATGGAAATAGTATTAGATAACAACTTTTTTAAGTTTGACAACAACATCTATAAGCAAATATCTGGAGTGGCAATGGGGGCTAGGGTAGCCCCAGCATTTGCCAACATTGTCATGTCAAACTGGGAACAGGAATATCTCAAAAAGCATCCTGATTTTGGTAAAGCAAGGTTCTATGGTAGGTACATAGACGATTTGTTTTTTTATGGGAGGGGGACAAAACTGAGTTTGACAGTATGGTGAACGACTTGAATAGGACAACAAGTTTTCTGATATTTAAACATAGTGGTTATGGTAGGTCAATCAATTATTTGGACATCTGCCTATATATGGATTCAACACAAAACATTTTACACAGTAAAATATACAGAAAACCTTGTTTCACCAAACAATACCTACACAAAGATAGCCTCCATCTAATTCATATGAAGAAAAATGTCATCAAAGGCCAAATGATTAGGCTAAGTAGATTAACATCAGAAGATAAGATCTACCATGATGAATTACTTTTGTTAAGAAATTTGTTTTTGGAAAGAGGTTACAAAAAACATTGGGTAAAGAGGCTAGAAAAAGAAGTAAGAAGGCTTAGAGATGGTATAGCTAGACCAATTTTGACCATCAACAAGTCTGTCATTATGGAAGAAATTTCAATAGGCATTATAGAAAAAAGCAAAGAAGTAAATGAATTTTACACTGCCTTTCCTCTTCCAATATCTAACGAAATGTGGCTCATTAGGGAAATAATAGAAAAAAACTGGAGGATAATTCTTGGGAACAGAGAACTTATGTCTTGTGTAGGTTTAAAACCGAACTTCACATATAAAAATGTTACCAACATAAAAAACATTTTAGAACATGACAACAAGACAAAAAAGTTACCTACAAGGGAAATTAGTAAGAAGAAAGTTACGTTCACGTATAAAGATTGCAGACAGTGTCGTTATGTTAGTAATACCTCTTTTGTGACGCTCAAGCATTTAAATAAAACATTTTGGGCGCAGAAGTATCACAACTGTCACAGTGATTATGTGGTATATATTGCAACTTGTTCAACATGTGACAGTTATTACGTAGGTAAAACTAAAAGAATGTTAAAACGCAGGATCTATGAACACACTTCAGCAATTAAAAACAAAGATAAGAATAATTCTTTAGCGAGACATTCTCAGGTATGCTTGGATTTCAAGAAGTTTGAGTTCTTTGTCCTAGACTTTGTTGAGAAAGGTTTGCTGTCAGGTGACATAAACAATAAGTTAGAACAGAAAGAGACATTATGGCAGTTGTATTTAGGAGCAGATGAACCCCCTGGTTTGAACGAAGCAATAAACATCAAATGCTTCTTGTTACAGAGGTAATCAGAGTATCACAATTTGGATCAAAAAAAAAAAATTTTTTTTCAAGATTCTGTTAGTGTGAAGACGGAATAATGGCAACTCAGTTCATTATAGTAATTTTTGTAAGATGATTTTCATACATACACATACGCATTGTTGGGTATGTGTATGCATGGGTGTATTTACATATGGGTGGGGGTGAGTGTGGATACACACATATATTGATATATACATTTTTTATTGTATTTTAATTGTATTTTTATATATGTTTGCATTCTTTACAAACAATTGCTTTAGATAGTTTGGAGAATCAAGTATCAATCTATAGATATGTATATAAGAAAGTTCGTCAAGTATTTTTATAATTTGTAAAATAATACATAGACAAAGATGGAATATTTTTGTATATAACAATGTACGTTTTAACTAATTTCACATATAGTATGTTTGTTCATCCTGACATCTGAACAGAACATTTATTAGAAATTGCATGATTAATCATTTCACAAAAAGTGTAATTTTACATCACATCCTGTTTTTCAGTATAAAACCGGGAGTTTGGGAGATCTCCCGGTTTTTCTGAGGAAGTTCACGTTTAAAATAAAAAGTGGAAGAAAGCGCTAAAATTATCCATCTGGCTGTGTGGTTACTTCCAGTTCGATTGGTCTCTGAGTATCCTCTATTTGTTTAAAGTTGTTTTCGGTTTGGTCCGAAGTCATTTTGTGTTTTTTTTGTGGTTTTATCAGAGGTTGGTAAATAGTTGGGGGTCAAAGCTGGTTAGGTTCCTGGAGTGTTTGTAGTGGTGTTCTTTTTGGATGGTTAGGAGTGTTCTGAGGATGAAAGCAGGGAGATGATCCCTTAGAGTATTTGGGATACTGCCTGATGAGGAGATTTTGTTTGGGTCCATGACCAGTATCCAATCTAGGATGGAACCCTCAGAGGGGCATTTGTTAAATCTAGTAGGTGATATAATTAGTTGGGTAAAATGAAATAAGGATTGTGATGTTTTGAGCAGATGTTGGCCCAGCTTATATTTATGACTCCTAGAATAATGGTTTCATTTTTAATAGTACTAGAGATCCAGGCAAGGATGCCCTCAAGGATAGATATATTACTGCCTGTGGGAATGTAAATAACTACGATGCATATTTTCTTGGAGTTGGTTTTTTTTTTGGAAAGGAGATTAAAATTTCTGCAGTGGCGAATGTTTGGATGGGGTTGGTGAAGAGGGTTATGTAATATGAACTAGAGTAGAGGAGGATGACCCCCTCCTCCTTTTTTGTGGTGTCTATCAAGTCTAATGGTATTGAAACCTGTGGGAAGGAATTCTGAGTCTTTTATAGTAGGTTTGAGCCAGGTTTCTGTGGCATAAATAATGTTAGATCCAGGCATGAAAGTCAGCAATTTTACTACAAATGCTTTAGGAACTGAGAGTGCTGGGTTTTAGGGTTTTGAAGGAGATTAGTTGAGTTGAGAAGGTAGCTGAGGTGGGGCCTGGGTTGGGCTGGATATCTCCATTGAGAGGAATTGTAGAGAATTTATGTGTGTGGACTGGGCTCTGTACGTTTTTAGGTCTATTGATGTGTGTATAGAAGATGGGAGTCGGTATTTTTATGGGTAGAAGCTTTAGTTTGGGGAAGAGTAGGGGGTGCAATGGAAAGAGACTGGATGATATACTGGAGTAGCAGTTTGAGTGTGTTAGAGGAATGGGTATGACTGTTGTAAGTTTGGGAGGTATGGGGGCAGGATTGGATGAAGTTAGTTGAGTAAAAAAAATAGAAAAATAGGCAGTTGTGGAGGAGGAGTAAAGCACAGATCAGAGATGAAGACATTATAAAAAGGGGTAGAGATAGTAAAGTAAATGTGAAGAGTTAGATATGGCATATGGATGCAGTTAGGTTGGGAAATAAAGGTAAATGTAGATAGGATTTAATTAGGTAAAGAAAGAGAGCAGTTAGTGGAAGAAGTAGAAAGGGAGGGGTTAGGTTGTTAGATGAAGGGGACAGGAGGAGGGTGTGTAAGGGAAAGGAGACAAGTGAGTTGAATATTATGGGTGTGGCTTGAAGGTATAAGTTTAGGAGTAGTGGGAGCAGGTAGGATTTGGTGGGAGGGTAGGGGAGCAGAGAGGGCCCGAACATAGTAAGGGCGAATGGAACGGGCTGGACCACATCACTGGAACATGCAGAAAGAAAAACAATCAATCACTGGAGCCATGAGTATATGCAAAAGGAGATACATCTGACTAAAAGATTGTATCTATGAAATTAAACCTAGGCAGGAGTGTTGCAAGGGGATTTGGTTCAGTGATGTGCTAATGACTGTTCACAGAAGAGTTAACTTGCAGGAAATAGATACAAATTTTGAACATACATTTATATTAATGGAGTAATGTTGTGCAGTAAACTGGTTTAGAGCTGGAGCTTTTTTACTTCGGACTGGCTATAGGAGAATTCACTCCATTTACTGAGTCCAGTGTATAGCCT